>NW_021604564.1:29762921-29768355 GCF_004785775.1 Grammomys surdaster | reverse complement strand
TAGGAGCTCAGAACTAAATAGTGCAGGTGCTTGAGGTTAGCTAGGATTTTATTTTTACCTCATTCTTTTTAAGATTCCATCATGTTAACACTCTGAACTCAAAACATCATAATCTAAAAGTCAACCTACAGAAAAGTGTCTATTAGAACCTCACCTTAGAGAAAAAAATACTGTACTTGACTAAGTGTGAAGTCTCTCGTTTGTTTATTCAAGGAAAGATTTTCCATACAGCCTTGGCAGCTGTTCAAAGTCTAAATCTAAAAGCAAATAATTCAATAGGATCAAAACAGTATCTCTTTTAGGAGTGGTTTATATGGAATATACATTTTGAATTGTTACAGCAGTAAATATACTTTTCATCCTGCTGTCTGTAAAATGTTTTAATTGGTTATTTATGAAGAATTATGAAGCTCAGCAACACAAAAAGGATCAGAAAAAAGCACATTTTAAATCTTGTGATAGCTGTTTTCAATCTTACAGAAATATTTTATGGAATAGACTATAATCAGAAAGTTACAAATGCCAGTGTAAAACTGGATTCCCCCTCCCATACATGTTTTAATGCTTTTTCTACTCAACAATAGAATAAGAAATAAAACAAAAGTGAAAATATCCCCTCAGTTAAAACATGTCTGTTGTGTTTTTGTTTCTTGGATAAATTGTGAAAGGCAAAAAGTGATACCATATGCAATTTTTTAATCATTTATAGATTTTTAAACATCATATAATATATCCTGATTATGCTCTCCTCTCCTTCTTCTCCTCCCAGGTCCTCTCAACATTCTCCTCCTATCTTGACTCATTTTTTTTCTAGTCTTCACTAGAAAACAAAATTTTTTTCCAAAGGAAATTAAAAAAAATAAGATATAATATTAAAAAGTCAAACAAAAACTAATACATTGAAATTGGACAGCACAAACAAAAAAAAAGAAGAAAGAAAGAAAGAAAGAAAGAAAGAAAGAAAGAAAGAAAGAAAGAAGAGAATCCAAGAAATGACTCAGATAACAGAGATCTAATATTTCCCATACTTGAGAATCCCTTAAAATACTAAACTGGAAACCACTATATATATATATTTGCAGTAAGGAAAAGGAGGTCTTAGATCATGCCTTTATATTTTCACTATCTCATTCTTATGTTTAGAACTTTGTTCACAATATAAAAATATTTGTTATGATTCGTGTTCCAAATGGGATATAAATGTAGAATATTTGCAGCAAAAAAATTAGAAACTGCAAAGCAACTGCAGGTTCCTTAATAAGGTGGGTTGTATGGTCATAATTATATGAAGAAGTCAGGGTAAGTTTATCATTATGGGCATCAGTGAGACCAAATCTCTATATGTTCATGAAAGAGGTGTCAGGATCTGATGCCATCTTGATTCAGACTTACAGAACAAGAGGACCTAGGAAAAAAAAAGTCAAATCAGCATGATAGGGAAGAATGCCATATAGAAATTAATAGAATTTGGTGTAATGAATTGAGAGTAGAGATGTTAGGAACAGGACAGCAGACTGGGGTCTGAAGTGTTCAGAAAGTTAGGTTAGCCTTTTATTCATAGATATGCACTTTTCCTTTTTTGTACTTTATCATCATTACTTTAGAGATAATTCATATTCATTTTCTATCACAAATGAGTTATAATGCCTTGCTACAAAGATTCAAGTATATAATAATTTCAACTCAAGAAACATGTGAACCAATTTTTCACCTACTCATGACATACTTAAAATCATGCTCACAAATTCCTCTAAATTTTAAGTTAATAAGTAATATGATAGCCACAGGTACACAAATATGGAATAGACACATTGAAGGTTTTGAAATACTATTTCTTATTTATCAAATGTTTAAACTAATGTCAATTGTCACTGAATAAATTACTTATTGACAGTTTTAGAGCTTTTATACCAAAGTAATCATGATCATAGTAGAGTAAATTAGGTATATTCTATTCAGTATAAAACATGAAAACTTGTCATGAGAGTAATGTATTATTTCATTCTTTTTTCAACCGTATTTCATAAAAGTACAAATTCAATTTTCTTTTAAAAAGAATATTTAATTGGTTTCTTGACAGTCTCTGAACATTTTTGGAATTCCATTCCATTTTAATAGAAGAGGAATTTCATTATAGATAAGTTCACAAATAAGATCCAATCTGAGTCTGCAGTGACTGAGCACAGCTTCTTCTTAGACAAACAAGCATTCTAAATGCCTCATAATAAAAAGTAAGCTGTCTAAACAGAGCCTCATGCCTCCTTATGGAATGATGGTCTGTTCTCTACCACCCATCAAAAATTGCTTTGATGAGGACCTAAAAGTCTTATGCTATACTTTAGTATTTTCAGGCATAGATGACATGGTTATCAAATTTTATGTTTACTTTAGTGAGGCATATGCAAATTAGCATTTTACCTTTTTGAAGTAATATGTATCTATTCATTTATCATGCCCTGCTTCAAAAGCATTACTGTCTTATGTAAAACACAAAATAGTTGACAGTTCCGATGTAAACCTTTGAGGAAAAAAAAACTTTTGAGGAAGGAAGTTAGTCTATATGCAAACTACAAGAAAAACAATATATTACCTAATAAAACCTTTTGTTCTGTTGCATAAAGAATTTGTATGTTGGAATATTTGTATTCATCAATCTCTATCCTTTTATTTTCCTGGACCATTCTTCATAGAGCTAGACTTAATTTTCTGATACTTATTTTTGTTTCAAACAACAAATAAATGATGTGGTTTATACAAAGGAGAAAATGACAGATGTTAATGAAGTAGAGACATACATAGATCATTAGATCATTTGCTTCAACTTTTGTTATACTGCGTCTACAGCCTCCCTTGAACAACATAAGTAGGACTAGAAATTTCTCTTCAAGTTAAAACTCTCAGGTCCAAGAGTTTGTGAATTTAATTTTATTGTCATGGGATTCAAGGATCTTGGTTGTCAAATACCAAGATTTCAGGCCTAAAAATTCTCATTTATGAGTAAAATAAAACAGGAAATGCAGGTTTTTATTATATATTTATGTGCTTGTAAAAGACAGGGGAATACACACACACACACACACAGAGAGAGAGAGAGAGAGAGAGAGAGAGAGAGAGAGAGAGAGAGAGAAATAGAAGGATTAAAATACCAATTAAAAAATCATATTTGTCAGACCAAGTAGGTTGTCGGCACACAGGCCTTTCCTACTCTTTAGTTGAGAAAGAATACAGTAATCAGTTGTCCCTTTTCCTCTCTTTGCTGTGTTCTAGTCACCAACTCTGGCACATGCCACCTACACAAACATAGGCTGTGTCCCCAGAAGACCATGTACCTGTACTCCAAGGGATGTCATCCACTCTCTTGGTCCCTCCCATCTGTAACTAGCCCCAATATACTTCCCCTTCTCATTAAAATACTCCAGGCCTCAAATATGGAAGAGAATCCCTTTTAGAGGAGAAACTATACAGGCTTTCATATCCAGCTACCAACGTAGGCAGAACTCCCTGTTCCACAAGAGAGCACAATAATCACTAGAAGTCCAGCCTGAATTCTAGTGCAGAATCTTTACTCAACCACAGGCCACATGGGCCAAAATATTAGAGAATAAACAGAAACATGGAAACAAAACATACATCTAACAAAGACAAACCAAGAAATTGGCACTTAGACCTATGTCATGAGAAACTTGCTGCTTAGATACCAGCATAAAAACACAATCAACAACAGCAAGGACAAGATATCACCAACAGAGTTCAGCTATCCTACTACAGTAGGTTCTGAATACTCTAACATAGCAGAAGCATAAGAAAAACCTTTAAAACCACTTTATGAAGATGATAGAGGTCTTTAAAAAGGAAAGAAATCAATCCCTTAAGAAATCAAGGAAGAAACAAACACACAAATTAAAGGAAATTATTAATTTTTTTAAAGAAAGGAAAGAAAGCAAAGAAAAGAAAAAACAGGCAAATGAAACAAAAACTAAAACAGTTGAAGACCTGAAATATAAGTATAAGCAATGAAGAAAACACAACCTGAGGGAATTCCGGAAATCAAAATACTCAGTAGGCAAACAGGAAACACAGACACAAACTTATGCAACACAATGAAAGCAGTACTATGAGGAAAGTATATAGCACTTAAGTATATAAAGAAATTGGATAGATCTCATACCAGCAACTTAACAGCATACTTGACAGCTCTAGAACAAAATGAGGCAAGCATTCACATGAGAAGTAGACAGCAAAAACATAATCAAACTGAAGGATGAACTAAAATAGAAAAGAAAAGAAAGAACAATACCAAGAATCAAGGAAAAAATGGATCTTTGAGATAATAAACCAAATAGACAAATCCTTATTCAAACTAACTAAAATACTGAGAAAGAATATTCAAATTAAAATCAGAAATGTATAGGGGGGCATAAGAACAGACTCCAGGGGAATCCAAAGAATCATTAGGTCATATTTTAAAAACCTGTATTCTACAAAATTCCAAAGTATAAAATAAATGTATTATTTACCAGATAGATACCATTTATCAAAGTTAAATCAAGATCAGATAAACAACTAATACAGACCTATAATTCTTAAAGAAATAGAAGTAGTCATTAAAAAATCTCACAACACAACAAAGCACAGGGTCAGAATATTTTAGCATACACACTTTCAGAAAGAAAATGATACCAGTACTCCTTAAATTAATCCACAAAATAGAAACAAAAGAAACTGACAAATTCATTGTATAAAACTACAGTTACCATGAAACCCAAACCACACAAAGATACAACAAAAAAAGAGAATTATATACCAATTTCCCCATGCATATAGATGCAAAAATATGAAGCAAAATACTTAAAAACAGAATCAAAGAACATATTAAAAAGATTATCACTATGATCAAGTAGGTTTTACCCCAGAGATGCATGAACAGTTCAATATATAAAGATTCTAAAAGGAAAAAATACAGTTATCTCATTAGATGTTGAAAAGTCATCAACAAAAAACCAATACACATTTATAATAAAAGTCTCAGAGAGATCAGGGATACATACCTAATTACAACAAAGGCAATTTACAGCAAACCTATTGCCAACATAAAATTGAATGGACAGAAACTCAAATCTGTTCCACAAAAATCAGGAGCAAGACAAGGTTGTCTACTCTTTCCATATCTTTTCAATATAGGTATTAAAGTTCTAGCAAGAACAATTAGAGAACTAAGTGAGATCAAGGGGATATAAATTGACAAGAAAGTCAAAGTATCATTATTTTCTCATAGTGTGATAATATACATAAGTGAACTCAAATATTCAACTAGTGAACTCCTATAGCTGAGAAGTACCTTCAGTGAAATAGCTGGACACAGGATTACCACAAAAAATTAGTAGCCTATATATATATATATATATATATATATATATATATATATATATATATA
>NW_021604564.1:29762350-29762911 GCF_004785775.1 Grammomys surdaster | reverse complement strand
ATATATATATATATATATATATATATATATATATATATATATATATAAAAGACAAGTTTCTGAGAAATAAATCAAAAAAGCAGTACTCTTCACAATATGTATAAATAATACAAAGTATCTTGGAGTAACTTAAACAGAGCAAGTTAAAACATGTACATCAATAACTATAAGTGTTTGAAGAAAGAAATTGAGAAATGTATCAGAAGAGAGAAAATTCTTCGATGCTCATGGATTAGTAAGATAGTAAAAATGACCGTCCTAACAAAAGCAATCTATAGATTCAAGGAAGTTCTCATCAAAATTCCACCACAATTTATTACAGAACTTGAAAGAGCATCAATTTTATATGGAAAAACAAAACCCAGGAAAGCTAAAGCAATCTCTTACAATAAAAGAACTTCCAGAGGGATCACCAACCCTGATTTCAAGATATACTACAGAGCTACAGTTAAAAAGAATAAGAAGGGGGAGGAGGAGGAGGAGGAGGAGGAGGAGGAGGAGGAGGAGGAGGAGGAGGAGAAGGAGAAGGAGAAGGAGAAGGAGAAGGAGAAGGAGAAGGAG
>NW_021604564.1:29719111-29762340 GCF_004785775.1 Grammomys surdaster | reverse complement strand
AGGAGAAGGAGAAGGAGAAGGAGAAGGAGAAGGAGAAGGAGAAGGAGAAGGAGAAGGAGAAGAAGAGTGTATAATATTGACATAAAAACAAACATTGATCCATGGAATTGACTCACAGACCTGGAAATAATTTGACACCTGACTGTAAAAATAAAAACATCTCCAACAGGTTGTACTGGTCTAAATAGATGTCTGACTGCAGAAGAATGCAGAAATATACATATCTATCACCATACACAGAAAGTAATTCCAAGCAAATAAAAGACCTCAACATTAAACCAAACATACTTAACCCGATGGAAGAGAAAGTAGGGAATAGCCTTGAGTACATTTGTACAGAAACTTCCTATAGAGAACAGCAATAGTGTAGGAGTTAAGATTGACAACTATTTAATGGCATCTCTTGAAACTGAAATGCTATTATAAGGCAAAGGACACTGTCAATTGGGTGAAAAGAAAGCAGTCTATGGGAGGAGATTTTTTTTTTCACTGACAGCACATCCATTAAATGGATACACATCCGTTAAGTGGATATACCTAGGATATATAAAGAACTCAAGAAACTACATGTCAATGAACCAAATAACTCAATTAAAAATGAGATATAGATCTAAACAGAGAATTTTCAACAAAGGAATCTCAAGTGAATGAGAAACACTTAAGGAAATGTTCAATATCTTTAGTCATCAGAGAAATGAAAATCAAATCTACTTGGATATTCTAACATAAAACTGCCAGTGGTTAAGATTAATAACACCAGTGACAAATCAATAGGGAGGACATGGAGCAAAAGGAACATTTCTTCATTGCTGATTAGAGTGCAAATATGTATAACCACTATGAACATCAATCTGGTGGCTCCTCAGAAAATTGGGAATTGAACTACTTGACAACTCACCTATACTATTTGTGGGCATATATTCAAAGATACTCCATCCTAACATGAGAACTGTGGGATTGCGTAAGGGTATCTTGGTTCTTGGCTAGGCATGGGCCTGGAACCCCAGACTCCAAGGGAGAAATGGCAGGTGTTTGGCCACATGCCCAGAACCCAGGGTCCTGACAGGAAGTCTAGTCTCCATGGACCTACATTGTTCAGTCACATAGGCCTTTACAGCCCCTCCCAAGGTGCACAGGTAGAGGGTGTGGCTACAGGCCTCAGGCCCTAGAGAGATTTACATACTAATGAAGCCCAGAGGGTGGAGCCAATTAAACATTCCTCCTCAGACCCTCCCCGCCTTTCTCCCTCCCTATTTGACTCAAGTCTGCCCTGAGTTTCATGGGAGTACATCCAGATCTATCTACCATCCACCATGAAAATAAACCCTTTTGGAACCAAGGAGTTTCTTGTGTCTTTGAGGCCTGCCACTGCCAAAGCCTCTAGCCTCTGGAACTTTAGACTTTCTCACGTTTGTGGGACCCGCTGACGTGGAAAGCCTCTGGGGCTCTGCCGCAGCTTTTTTCTCACAGAGGACATATGATCAACCTTGTTCATAGTGGCTTTATTCCTAATAGACAGAACCTGGAAACATACTAGATGTATGTCAACTTAAAAGTGTATAAAAGTAAGATAATTTTCACAAAGGAGAATTACTAAATTGTTAGAACAAAACAACATCATGAAATTTTCAGGCAAAAGGATGAAGGTAGGAAAAAATCCTACCCAGCAAGGCATTCTCGACCTTAAATATAAACATAATGTGTACTTATTTATAAGTATGCATTATCTATTAATTAAAGTATAGTCAGGCTACAAACCACAGATCCAGAGAGAGTAAGTAACAAGATCTCTAGAGAGAACATACAGATCTCCCTGAGAAAGGGAAAGAGCATAGATTTTGAGAGTGAATTGGAAACACTTTGGAATTGGAAACATAAACACTAAGAAAAGAAATCAAAGTACTGAAAATACACAAACAGCAACAGTAACAACCAAAGCCATTTCATTAATCAAATTGTACTTTAATTAATTTTATATTTTAAGAATGTTTCATATGTTCATAATAAAATAGAATAAGATACAATACGAAAACACAATAACATATCAGAGTTGGACAACACAAACAGATGGAAAACTGCCCAAGAGAAAGTATAAGAATCAGAGAATTACTGGTTTGAACACTCATAAATCTCATAAAACACTAAGCATACATATATGCAGAAGACCTGGGTTCAACTCCTTTAAGACCCGTGAACACTGCTCAGTCCCTATGAAGTCACATGAGCTTTGATCAAGTTGATATAGAGATTCCTGATTGCTTGTTGTCCTTCCATTCTACACTCTTTCTACTCATCTTTCATAGAGTTCTCTGAGCACAGAGGAGAAGGATTTGATGTAGACATCTCATTTAGGTCTGAGTGTTGCAATATTTCTAACTCTTTAAGGAATGTTTGGCTGTGTGTCTCCATATTTCTTCCCATTTGCTGCAGGAAGAAGCTTCTCTGATCATGGTTGAGCAAGACACTAGTCTGTGAGTATATTACAGTATCATTGAGAGTCATTTTTCAGTTACATTTTTTTAGAACTGTAGTATTTATATTTAACCCGGATTTCCTAAGCAATATAATGTCTGATTCCTTGTCACCAAAGTAGTATTAGCTATGAGTTCCATCTCATGGAGTAGACTTTAAGTACAGGCAGATGTTAGTTGGCTACTACCACAAATTTGTGCCAACATTGTGCTACTATATCATGCAGGATGTACATTATAAAGGTTTTGAGGCTGAATTGGTGTTTATATTTCTCCTTTGGTAGCTTATGGGATACCTTAGGATAAGAACACAAGTGTGAAGTCTCTCTGTAGGCACCAGTTCAATTTTCCCATGTTTAATGAGTTGTATTTGGTGTTGTCTTCAGCAATGGGACTCGCTGTCATTTTGTGAAGAGCAATTTAAAGTCTAGGCAATAGCCTGAGTTGTTTGGGGATTACCAAGGGACCTCTTCAGCCCACAACTCAATTAGATGTAACCAAATCGTGCTACTGGAAATTTCATTTGGTGACAAGAGATGGCAGTAGGGACTTTGTCTATTATTTGGTGATTTTGTTTACATCTTCTTCTCATATGTATAGACTGTAGGATGTTTCTACTATATTAGATTTACATTCCATCCTACAAATGTCCCTTAATGTTGCTGTGCCTACTCATATTTCCACTGATTCACTGAGTTTCCTCCTATTCCACACTTAGTCTTTCCAGTCCAGCCCCATCCATCCATATCTAGCATTCTATCCCCTATCTAATGAGATTTTAAAAATCACATAGTTTAAGCATTACTCTATATTACATGTTCTCAAACTACATCTATTGATTAATTTGAAGACATTTTTCCTTTAGCTTCTTAATTCAAATATGAAGACATGGAGTAATCCATTCTGCTTATTTTTTTTAGCTCTTACTATGTAAGTAGCTATGTTCCTACTTACATAGAGTGACATGATGAGTGTTCCAAAAGAAGTAAAAGCACAGACATCTGTATGCATTAAGCATCCCACAAATATCCACACAATCCCTGACCCCTGCCTTCCTCCATTTTTTTTCCATCCTTGATATTCCCTGAGGGAACTTCTGTCACTCCCTCCTAAAGAGAATCAGGGCCTCTCTGATTCTCACACTGTGTCAGCAGACTGGTGGACTTCCAGGCTCTAAAATATGGGATTCCAGTACAGTCTATGTGAAGGGTTTCAATTTTGAATAGAATGTAGCCCATATGCTTTTCCACTCCTTTAGTTTTAAGTGTTTCCCTAACATTTCTTTTGTTCTTTAAGTTAAGTTGTGTTTCAGAAGTAAATTTAATGATGATGTTTAGAGGTAACATTCTAAAGAGAAAGTTAGAATTGTCTTTGGAGAGTGTGTGAGGTGTCCATTGAGTTTCGAAAGGCCTGTGATAAATAGTAATGTTGTTTGGATTGAATGTATTTTTTAAGAAGTTTTTACAACTTAAATAACACAAATTGGCCATAGGAGTATAATTAAAACACAAGGCACGTAGTTATTTGGTATTTTCATTATTCCAATGCCAAGTCTAAATTTTGGGGAATATAAACTACTTCAGCTCACTGGAATTAGCTGTGCTTTGGTCTTCTATAATAGCCTTCAATTTTCTGTTTACTCCAATCATTTGGACCTATGAAATTGGTAGCTTTGCTTACCTGGAAGGCTTTTTATATATTAGGAAAGTATTAACAACAAAAGAACTGTCTGTTTTATAAGAAAGGCATCTTTCTAGAATGGATTTCCTCAATAGTCATTTGATTTGTCTATTTTTGTGGTGACATCCTTCAAATTGCTAACTTAAACAGCAGTGTTGTTAATATTTATTCGAAGAGCTTATTATTTTGTAAATACTTGTCTTTTGACTTATGACTTTAGTTCTCTGTGTGTAAATTACAAACACATTTTACTGGATTGTAAATGATTTCAGAATTGTTTGCATTTCTATTTACCTAACAGATCTGAGGTATTTTTCTTAGGTAGTTCTTATGAAACAAATATGTATATATTGATGGTAGTTACTTAACAAAATTTGGCTCTCAGAAAATTCTAGATATGGAGATCAATCAAGTATTTCCTCTTGATATCAAAAGCTTACAGAGACCAGTGATTTTTTTTCAAGAAGGACATGCAGAACCTCAAAAGTGTATGCACTTTGTCTTTGTTCTAAAATGTCACCATTTCCTAGCCAAACCATGTGCATGACACTCTTTTGTGTATAGATTTGATTATGTTGCATCTGAATGGTTATAGTTCTGTAATTTTCCCACTGATGAATAATAAAAAATAAACGTTTCCAAGGTGGAATTGGAATATAGGTTTTTCAAAATCCAGCTGTCAAGTCTAAAACAGGCTCTTATAAGAAATGCTAAATGAACACATATGTCTACATGAAATTAACTATACTTACACACACACAATCACATGATTTTGAAGAGAATGATATGGAAGATTTTAGGGAGGAATGAAAGCAGAACTGATATTGACACTATGATTCTATATGAAGCTTACTCAGAAAAATCTTTACAGTGTGAAATCTTATCACAGTTCATATTCACTCATCTTCAGAATAGTGAGTGATATATTTTGTGTTTGATTATTTTATTATCTTGTTATATAAACACAAGAATACTTTATACTTTGATTTTGTTGGCAGTTAAAAATAGACTTTATTATAAACATTTTAATGATGACACTATTGTATAAAGTTGCACAATTAAAACCTATTAAATAAATAAATAGGAGCTAGTTGTAGTATAGAAAGGGGCAGGCAATTTTTTTCTAAACAAAATGTATGTTTATAAGAAATTCTCAATAAAGGAAAAATAAAGGAAAATGATTAGTAATATAGATGAAAGTGAACTTATGTCATATATACAATACCATTAGGTATTATATAACAATGTTTCTTTCTCTCAATTTACCATAACTGCACATTCAAACACATACACACACACACACACACACACACACACACACACACACACACACACACACACAGAGGCTATAAAATTTTAGTGAAGTAGATAAGGACCTATCTATAGCACATGGCCTAGGTATGAATATTTGTCACCCAGCTATATGTAAGGAAATTGTGTGATTACACACTGACAACATCACTTAATGTTGCACTTCTCATGCTGCACCACAAGCATCCTGATGGATGGTTCCTGGGTCCATCAGATACCCTGAAGATGTCATTTCACGACATAAATCAGACCAGAAGGGAATAGACACATACTTTTGACTCATGTGCAAAATTCTTAGGATATAATTTCTAAAGAGCTACAGATAAAATCATGTCTATATTGATGTTTGATTGTTCAGGTATTGATTTGGCAATGTAAGGATGTAGATAAGCATGCATGCCTTTGTACTGTGGTCATTAGACCCAAATCATACAACTTAGTCTAAAAATTTAAGGATTATTAATAATAATCCAGAAAGAAATCCATATATTTTCATAAATACAAATAATGTTGATTACATAGAAAGTCATAAATATCTTTGTAAATAAAAATCTGTTAAAATGAAAAGGCAAAGTGGAGCAGCAATTCAACTGGCAGTGCACCAACCATAGCAAAAGTGAAAACAAGGTTGAGGGATGAAAACAAGGTGAGGAACCATGTTTAGTGTCTCACAATATAACAAGTTAAACAATGAACTGATTTTTTTTTAATGTAACTCATCTTCAAGAAGAAATGTTCAGGAGCTTGGAAAAATGATAATGTACATAGATATGTTAATTCTTCCTATCAATAAACTTTGAATTTCCTTGGATTTTGACAGAATTGAAACATGAGAGGGAAAGCCATGAACACATAGATTATTTATTAAGCTAAAATTAAAACTGAAGTTGAGTATACTCTTCAGGAGAAGGTATGTCATATAGAAGAAATGACTGTTCAAAACATGAAGTTTTCATAGTGCTGGTGACATAATAGCAACATCTGACAGTGAAGTAAGGTTCTTATATTGTATTTATTTAACCTACTTGGAAAGCTTATAGTGTACTTCTGAAGAGTGAATTAAATCATACCTTTCTTGAATTCTTATGATGCTGATGGCTCCTGGTGGCATTCAGCACATTCCCAAGCCAGATCTTCCAAGCTGAGCACACTTTCCATCAATTCTTAAACTTTTGTGACTTCAATTATATCCTTTCTTTCCTTTCCATATTCTAACATTATATTCAAGCAAGTACTTCTCCTCTCTTAAAGTCTTATTATATGATCAACAAAACAGCCTCATACCAATTACTATAAAATAGAATAAAATATACACAGTCACAAAAACATCCTGGAAGTTTCTATACCCTCTTTCTTTATTAAGAAATTTTTATTTTATCTGCAACATTTCCAAGAGCAATTTTTGCCTTCACTTTTGGTACACATGATTGACTGTCATATTGAGAACTGTAGGTGAAAGCATTGCTGTCCAGATGAGGCCAGCCTGGGATGCATAGTGAATTGTGGGTCAGCTCAAACTGTGTGGTGAAACCATGATACAAAAATAAAATTTACACACACACACATATATATGTATATATACATATACATATACATATACATATACATATACATATATAATCTTTGATTAAGTGACTTATATTCTTATATTATTACTTAAAATTAATCCATGGTCACTATTATTTAAGTCTAATTTAACTAATCATTTTGTTATGTGTTCAACAAAAATTTAATACAGCAGTAAAATAAAAGTAGGGTATGAATTAATTATGTAATATAGGCTATTCTAAAAACTAGAAAAAAATATGGTGAGATATAGTACCTTTTAAAACCATTATTCATTTCATATGTTTGTTTGTGAATGGATGTGTTGCAGTAGGTACATGCTGATGTCAGAGGACAACTTCAAGAAGTGAGTTCTCACATCACACTTTTTGGGGCTGATGGTCCGGACTTAGGTTTTTAGAAGTAGAAGCAAGTATATATTGTCAAAATCAACCATCTCACTTGTTTTTAATGCTATCTTTTTCTTTTGATCTTTTTCTTAATGAAAAAGAATATTGAGTAATATCACATTATTATGGCACAAAATGCATGGAAATATTTTTACAAAGATTATATTTTTATTTCTGTTCCAATTAGACTATGATATAAACTATAGAAATCTGGCCAAATAGTATTCAGAATATTTTGATTGAGGTGGTCTGGATATCAAGATATACATAGAGAGGAACTTTGTATAAATTAAATCTACTTTACCTGATGCCCTCATTCAATCAGATGACAGCATGGCTAGAGCAACAATCCTAGTTGTATGAGTGCCTAATCATTTTCAGCACATGGTCTTCCTTTGAAAACCACTGTCGTTGCCTGGCTTTCTAATAACAAAAATGTTCACAGGATTTCTAACTTGCTATCCCATCTTTAAGATACTAAGACTTTTATTATCTGATCTTACAACTATTTGTCTTTTTAAATGAATCTCCATACATTTATTCTATATGTGTACTATGTACTGACTCACCTTTGTGTATGTTTGTGTGAGCATTCATGTGTGTGTGCATTTGTCTCTCTTTATGTGTACCTGAATACTCGATTGGCTTGCATCTGTAGGGAACACTAATACAGTAATTTTGTCCAGATAGCAAAGAAGGAAGTTTACAAGATATACAGGAAGATTTCCAAGAGACATATAGAAAGATATCCATACAAAAAGCGTAGAAGGTTTTCATTTTGCCTTGCAATTTTTAATGTAAGGAAATAATCGATGCTGGAAAGAGACTAATATTAATAAAGAGGTAAACAAAACTTATGGAGCTCAAAAAGTTCCTGAAACTCACAAAGTTCACCAGGTTCATCCACCAGGATGTAGAATGAAAAACAATTTCTGTATTGTATGCAAAGTTTACAGACAGATCCAGGAATGCAGCATCTGTGAACTGTCACCTTTGCTAAGGTACTCTTTCTATGTTGTGATTGGCATTAAATAATCCAAACCCCTGTAAGCAGCCCTCATTGCTACTCCTCTCAACAACCCAATAAACTTGAAGGCTCATGAAATTAAACCTGTTGGGATAGATTCTTTGGTATTTTGTTGGTGTCCTATATAAAGCACATATTTATATTTCTTTTTAACTCCTCAGAACAGTTCACAGAAAATCATTTAATTCTCCTAACTATATTTTAACTAATACCTGATTTCAACTATTTTATATAACACAATGTAGAGGTAATGAATGCTGATTACAAGAGTCTGCCTTACTAGTAAATGCAGATAAAGAGAGTAGCAGTATGTAACTGTGTACGTGATAAACATTGTTTTCTTTTACCACTGTCTACTATTTTATCAATTCATAATCTGATGAGTATTCAAAATTAAAGTGCATTTTCATAGTCTTCTTATATGATCAGATTTTTAAGACTTCCAGATATGTTTTAATAGGATTTTTACCATCTTTAAGTAGAGTCATATTTTTTTCCTAAAAGTACTCATGGTACTGACAGAATACCACAATGGATATTGCTTGAGACATTGTAGTAGCTAATCAATGTGTATTATATTAGCATTCAAAATATCATGAACTAGCATAACATATAGTAATTAAATATAAACAAGTACTTTCTGATATTTGTACTATGTTTTATATAATGATATCTCATCCCTCTTAACTCAAAGAAGAATCATAGACTGAGATTTTACCTAATTACAAACTAAGAATCACATGCAATTGCTTCTAAGTGGACACAAATTAATTATTAAATAATATAATCATTATTTTTTTTAAAATCATTTCGTGCATTTAGAGAAATATGGTATCAACTTTATACCCTTTCACCCTTGTTGAGTGTAGTATTTAGTTAGCTATTATGTATGAAGTTGAAATCCTTGCAGTAAATAGAGATCTTTTCATAAAAGCTTTCTGTTTTTCTGGAGTCAGACTGTCTGGTTCTTGCTATTCAATTCATGATCCATGGAGTCTTTCAACAGCAAGAAATAATATTAAGGGTGACAATTTACCACAAAATCTATCATGAAAACAATGATTAAACTAAATGATATTATATTCAAAGGCACAAAATGAGAAGCAGGGATTTTGATTCCTGTATGGCATGCAGCCGCTCTACTATATCTAAAGGACATTCTCCACAAATGATAACTTAGAGACCAAGTAAGCAGCTTATGTGACAACACTGCAGTGAGCTTATGTTATTTTGGAAGAAAGAACAGGATTTTCAAACTTTGTGATGAAAAACTCCTTAATGGATTAAAAATGAAAGTCAATAAAAACAAACTTGTGATGAACCAGTATTCTGGATTGGGAAGAAACGGTCTTTACTGCTGCCTTGGTGGCAAGCGAAGCCATCTCCAGCTTAATTCTTCTGCTTAAATGCCATACTTTTCCAATTATGAGCAAAGCCATTCTTCTTTAATGATCATTACACTTCAGGAAGAAGAAAACAGGTTGCCAAATTAAAAATTCCAGATGTAGAACACCTGAACACATCAAAGATGAAATGTATACTTGTTGTAGTTCCCTTCGACAGAAATTGGAGAAAATACTTGTGGCTGATGTAGATAAATCCCTATGTTACCTACTGCTACACGAATGTTTCTTAACATAGATACAGTTAGATCACTAATTTCTCATGAAAATTTCATTGCATTTTGTGAGTATTTTAAGCCCTTCTAATATAAAGTATGGTTTATACCCTGTTCTGAAAGATATCTGTATTTCCCCTGAACACCCACGCTCCAGTGTGATCCCCTTCCCCACGTCCTCCCTTTCTGTGTTTATAACCCCTGTGTGAATGAATTACGATTTGAAAAGAACAAATAAATTATTAAAAAAAAGAAAAAAAAAGGAAGAGACTGGCCAAGATTAAAAAAAAAAGTATGGTTTAATTGCATAATAAATAATATAATTTTAAACATGCTTTTGCATTTGAATATATTTTTGAATATTATGTATATGAAAATATAAAAGGCTCAAATAAAAGCTGCTTTGAATTTTCTTTAGAGGAAAGATACCATAATAGTGAGTATTTCATATGTGTCTTTTACCTACTGTTTTAATTTTTCTTCTTATTTGGGCTTGAGAAAGGTACTTTGGAGGTATCTAGGAAACTCAACCTTTGACTAGCAGGATTCTAATTGGTTTGTTGGTCAATATGCACATTAGGCCTCTCACAGTATAAATCTTTATTATGTGGACATTCTAGTGTATATGTTTCAGGAAATTTGTGGATTGTAGTAGACATATTATTGTCTTTTTCTGATCAGTTTGAGGTTTTTTATTTGTTTGTTTGTTTTGTTTTGTTTTTTTATACCAATGGAGCCATTCTCTAAGTTAGCCTTTACCAGAAGTGGAGAGAGTAACACAAGAATGGCTAGAGTAGTTCAAATATATAGTACACTCATCACAACAAAACATATGTAGCAACAAAAGCAGTTTTTATTACTTATAGAACCCAAGGAAGAAACCAATGAAAAGTCTCACACACATAGTGAAAATCCCACAAACATACATCAGCCAGTAGTGGGTAGGAAAAAGTTTCCACAGCAGTAGGTTTCCACAGTGATTTTTCAAATGTCTCTGCCTATCTTCCCTTCTCTTCCCAGTTTTCACATGTTTCACCCCACTACCTTTTCATGATTTCTCTTTTTCTACCCCCTTTATGTTGCCTATATCTTGTCCTCTCAAACTTGAAAACTTCTGTCCAATGGCTCTACATTGCTTTTTAAATAAACTTTATTTCCTCATTTGTGAAGGGTAATTTTGCTAAATATATAATTGTAGGTCCAAGACACTTAAAAGTTGAAATATTTCATTCAATGATAAATGAAAAATTCTGAAAGAGGAACCAAGTTTCATTGCATGAATAAATATCAGTGTATGTGAAGATGTGCAATGTTGCAATTTCACAATCTAACTATAATTTACCTTGGATAATTTTTACACTACCCAACCGAGTTCCTTGCCTACCTCTGTGTCAGTAATAATACCTTGTATCTAGCAAAAGCTGAACCTAACACCCTGAGAAACAGGCTCTATTAAATAATTTTTTCTCATATTATTTGTTTTCTGAAATGTTATTGACAACATTCTACATTACTAGCTCTGTCTTCATTATTCATGTTATGAAAGTTGAAATTTTAATTTCACAAAATATTTGATAAAATGCTGTAATTATACTAGTATTTTATACTTGTCAGTATAATTCAGATTATCATCATTTTAATCTTTTTTGATATCAAATATTTTTATTAATTAGTATTTTAGTAGTTTCCTTTTACTTCACCAAAAATTAATTTGTTTAAAACATGCCATAAGATCACAATTATTGTTATAATGAGAAATTATATGATAAGAAATGCTTTCAGATTATATATATGTGAATATATATATATAATGTGTGTGTGAAGGGGAGAGAGGAGGGAAGCATGTGCACGTGTACCTGTGTGAAGATCAGAGGACAGCTTGAAAAAATTGTTTCCATCTTTCTACCATGTTGATTCTGGAGACTGAACTCAGGTTGCCAGTCCTACACAGGAATGCCAGTATCCATTCAACCCATTGTCTAAGTCTTTTTCTTTTTGGTATTATTGTTACATTTTTAAAGACACTGACACTTTTTGCTTGATACAGTTCTCAACAACAATCTCAGAATTATCACCCATACTGCTCATTGTATTGATTTATGGTTAATAAACAAACAAATAAACATAAGACTAGGAATTTTTATAAAATTTCCCTGTAAACTTTAAGGTATGATTCAACTTATTTGGAATAGTCACAGTCTACTAGTTCTACTGTTAAAATTTAAAATATAAAATTAAATTGTGTATATATACCAAAACTGCATAAAAGGTTTCTTAAAATAAGAAAAACTTGAAATCATTATTTTCACTAAAATTATGAATCATCTGAATATTGAAAATTACAGGAAAATGTGACATTGAATACATTTAGCTATTAAAGATCATCTGCGAGCAGCCATTTTATTGAAGGAAAATAGGCTACTAATTTCATTTGAAATAATGGATTCTCCAGTAAAGAAAAATAATAATAATGATTTGACTTAAAAGCACAACATTTTCCCCAAAATATATGCTATAAAAAATAATTGGAAATTTAAAGTAAGGATGCTTTGGGGTTCTTTATTCTTTTATTTACAGCTTAAACTGAACTGACAGATATGTTGGTAAGGAAAATATGGTAAGTTACATTCAAAATTCAAGATAATGGTAAAGTATATGCCTGGAGTTTAAGAGATATTAAACCACATTGGCTAATCATAGTTTTCAGAAGCATAATGCAGATGAATAATGTAAAAAGTGGTTTCCTGTGTGAGATGGGAGAAGGCAGATATATTATGCCACTGTGAAGATGTATATTTATGGCTTTCATGCTCGACTGTAGCTGTAGTGGTAAGCTGTTAGATTTCAGTTTCATTTGAAAGATAACAGCTGGCAGAGCTGGCCGACTTTAAGCTGCCAATCATTTAGAGAGCTGCATTTGTCTCGATTAAATAAGCACCAGCTATTAGAGCGGGGCCTGACATCCTGGGTGCCTGAGCTGTGTGGGAAACCTTCATGGGAATATAGCACAGAGTTCAGAGGCCATTGATTGAATTCAGACCAACACTGGCCTCACATTTTCAAAGAAGCTGTTTTCAACCAGAAAGTATTAATCATTTGAAAATGTCTATATTTGTAAGGTTTGAATATTCAAATAATTTATTAAATATGCCCACTGTGCTAAAATAATTGCTATTATATTATTTAATTTATTTTATTCAATTGAAAGGCAAGATTAACTTTAGTTAGGCCCACTTTACAAATAAACTTGTTAGTTCTCAATTTTAATTGAATGATCTTTCTGAATTGTTTAAAAATCTTCACTTTGTGAAGTGTATTCTCTGTACACAAAAGAAAAAAGTAAAATTGACAATATGTGACTGGCTTATTTAAAAATGATGATCATAATGTGGTGAAAATCTCAATGCGTCCACTTCTATGTGAATAAAAATACTAGCATAATACATTACAACTGCTTTCTTCTATTATTTTAATTTCATCTATATGATTGTTCTCTGTAGATTGTTACTTGACAGAACCTAAGATATGTTGAGAATTGTTGGTGAATACTATCTCATATTCTTCAGTAATTTAGGTAACAATCGCAATTTTTATTGAAAATATCATATATTTTATAAAACTGTGGTTATTTACATAAACTGTATAAAGTTCATTTTAAGAATATAAAGAGAGATGCATCGGCCTAAGAGAGATGTATCTTAGAAGAAAGATGTAGAAGGAGAGAAAAGGGATGTTTCCTCTCCTCTTGCTGACTATTTTTGAGTTAGTAGTATTCAGAAGTACTATAGGCATTTCCTTGTGTTCTCAGTGAATAAGAAATAGCATAAATAGACACACAGATCATGGATCCACAGCAAGTTTGTTAACAGAAGGAGGCTAACATATTCTAGCATGCTATTAACATTGTTCAAAAATTATAAATCTAAATGCTTTATGAGTCTTAGGCCATTTAGGTACATACTTCTCAGTAGCTGCTTTCTTTGATAACCTTCTTCATAAACATGACCACTGTTGATGTTTTAGGCATCATCAAGGTTTAAATAGAAATTTTTGTTACAGTGTCTGTATGTATACCAAGTATTTGTCTGGCACTTGTGGAAGCCAAGCCAGGAAAGGGAGTAGAATTTGCCAAAATTGAACTTTCAAACAGTTGTGTGTGATGTGACCAATCCTGGGTTCTCTGAAAGAGAAGCAAATACAGCTAACCACCGAGCTTATATGTTCTAAAAATATCTATTTTCACATGTCTTAATACAATTGGAAAATGAAGTAAATATGTTTTCATAAACTGCAGTTCATTAAGTTATAGAAAGTTATTAATGCATATAAATTGCATATGGCATGCTTGAATATTTTATTTCTTAAAACCATATAATTTTAGTATACTTTCCCAGGAAAGTGATTACGTCCCAGTTACATTCACATTCTATGAATCTTGGCAAAGCAGAAGTATGAAGAAAAGTGAAACAACACCTTTTATTTTATCAAACCACCGTGTATTCAACCTGGACTTCAACAACAATAGAAACAATAGACAGTCTAAAACTCATGGATACTGAACAATTTTTACTCAGTGATCACAGGGTCATCAGGGAGGAAATAAATAAATTAAACACTTTCTAGAATTCAATTAAAATGTGGTGGGAGGCCCAGAGGTGGGACAATGATGGGAATATAAATAAATAAAATAATAAAAATTGGAAAAAACAAGCAAACAAAAAGGAGTGCTAAGAGGAAAAAACATAACCCTAAGTGCCCTCATAAAGGAATTGGAGAGATCTCATACTCGTTATTTAGAAGCACACCTGAAAGCCGTAGAACAACAACAACAACAACAAAAACCCACATCTAAAAGAAATAGAAGACAGGAAATAATCAAACAGGGCTGAAGTCAATAAAATATGAACAAAGAGAACAATATAAACAATCAACAAAGCCAAGAGCTGGTTCTTTAAGAAAATAAAAAAGATAGATAAACCATTAGCAAAGTAACTAAAAGGCAGAAAGAAAATTTCAGCATTAACAAAATCAGAAATATAAAGTGGAACGTTACAACCGACTATTAGAAAATCCAAAGAATCACTAAGTTTAAACCTTACTTCAAAAGTCTATATTCCACAAAATTAGAAAATCTAAATGAGTGGACAGTGGTGCCGCACGTCTTTAATCCCAGCACTTGGGAGGCAGAGACAGGCGGATTTCTAAGTTCGAGGCCAGCCTGGTCTACAGAGTGTGTCAGGACAGCCAGGGCTATACAGAGAAACCCTGTCTCAAAAAACCAAACAAAAAAAAATTAATAAAAAAGAAAATCTAAATGAAATGTATGTTTTCCTGGATAAATTCCACTTATCAAAGTTGAATGAAGACCAGGTAAACTACTTAAATAGTACTATATCCCCAAAGTTAATAGAAAAAGTCACTAAAATTTGTAACACTCACCACCAAAAGAATACAGGGCCAGATGGCCTTTACATAGAATTTTACTGGACTTTCAAGGAGGAGCTAATAACAATAGTCCTGAAATCCTTCCACAAAATAGAAACAGAAGTATCATTGACAAACTCATTCCATGAGGCCAGAGGCATTCTATTAACTAATGCATACAAAGACTCAACAAAGAGTATTTTAGAGCAATCTTCCTTATAAGCATTGATAAAAAAAATACTCAATAAAATACTCACAAGCCACATCCAAGAATGCATCAAAAATATTGTCCACCATGAACAAGTAGTCTTAATCCCATGAATTTAGGAACATAACTATATGAAAATTTACCATTGTAATCCACAATATGAACAAATGGAAAGAAAAAATCCTACATCATCATTTTAATAGATGCCGAAAAGAAAAAGCCTTTGACAAGTTCCCACAGGGCACCATTTTAAATGATTTGGAGAGATCAAGAATGCAAGGCTCATACATAAACACAATGAAGACAACATATAGCAAGCTGATAGACAATATTAAATTAAATGGAGAAAAAGTTAAAAGAATTCCATTAAAAACAGGGACGAGCAAGGCTGCCAACTCCCCTTGTATCTATTCAATATAATACTCGAATTTCTAGCTAAACAAATAAGGAAACTGAAGATGATGAAGGGGATACAAATTGAAAAATAAGTCAAAATATCACTCTTCACAGATGATATGAGAGCATACATTAATGATCTAAAAATTCTACTGGAGAATTTTTACAGCTTAGAAACAACTTTATCTATGTGGCTAAATACAAAATTATCTCAAAATCATCAGTAGTCCTCATTTATATAAAAAATAGATTGAGAAAAAATTGGTGAAACAACTTTCTTTAAAATAGCTACAAATACTATAAAATATCTTGGTGTAACTCTAAGTAAGTGAAAGACCTGCACGACAGGAACTTCAAGTCTCTGAAGAAAGAAATTGAAGAAGCTATCAGAAGAAGGAAAGATCTCCCATGTTCATGGAAAGATAGGATTGACATAGTACAAATGGCCATCTTACCAAAAAAAATCTACAAATTCAGTAGATTGAGATTGTAATTCCAATCAAACTTTCAACAAAATTTTTCACAAACTTGAAAGAGTGATCCTCAGCTTCATTTGAGAAAATAAAAACCCAAGACAGCTAAAACAATCCTGTACAAAAAAAAGAACTTCTGGAAGTATCCTCATTCCTGATTTCAAGCTGTACTACAGAACAACAGTAATAATTTAAAAACTGCATGTTATTGGTATATGAACAGATATGTTGATTAATGTAATCAAATCAAAGATCATAAAATTAGCCACCCCCCATGCACATTTCATTTTTGACAAAAAGACCAAAATCACACATTGCAACTGAGCAATTTCTAATTGCTAAGAAGCACTTACAGAAATGTGCAACATGCTTAATCATCAGGAAAATACAAATCAAAATGATTCTGGGATTCCATCTTACACCAGTCAGAATGAAAGCTCAAGGGACATGCTGTTGTAGAGGTTGAGAAAGTGAAAACTTGGTGGTAGTCCAAATTTGTACAACCACTGTGGAAATAAATCCATTGGTTTCTCAGAACATTGATAATAGATCTACCTCAAGATCCAGCTATACTATTCCTGGGTATATACACAAAAAATGTTCCACCATTCCACAAGGACATTTGTTCGTCTATGTTCATAGCAGTTTTATTCATGAGAGCCAGGAACTAGAAACATCCTAAATATTCCTCAATCTAAGAATGCATAAAGATATGGTACATTTATCCAATGGAATATTACTCAGCTCTTAAAAACAAGGACATCATAAAATTGAGAAGCAAATGGATGAAGCTAGAAAATATCTTCCTGAATTAGGAAATTCAGACCAAGAGTACATGGTATGTACTCATTTATAAGTGGATTTTAACCATAAAGTACAGGATGAACTGGCTACAATCCATAAACCCAAGGATACTACGACAAAGAAGGCCCAAGGGAAGATAATTGAATCTCTATCAGAAGAGAAAATATAATAGATATATTATATAGAGGAATGGAAGAAACTTACTGGGGGAAGGGTGAGGAGAGGAATAAAGGTAGGTATCAGGGTATAGGGGAAGGATAAGAGAGAGAATGGAAATCCCTGGGGGAGTTAGAGTCTCTGGGATGGGGGAGGCTTTTTTGTGTTTATGTGAGTTACCTTAGCTGAGACCTCTAGCAGTTGCGGATATGGAGTCTAAAGAGGCAATCTCCTGGAGCTAGGCAGAACTTCCAGTGGAGGGAACAATCTACCTACAAAACCTTCGGCCCCAAATTTGAATTGCCTACAGAAGTTCAGGGATAAAATTCGAGCAAATATCATGAAACTGACCAACTAATGACTGGCCCAACTTTAGACCCACTGAAGGTTAGAGAGCCAACCCATGACAGTATTAATGATACTATTCTATGCTTGTAGACAGGAACTTTGTATAACTGTCTTCTGAGAGGCTTCACCCAATAGCTGATGGAAACAGAAGCAGAAATCCACAGCTTAACCTTAGATGGAGCTCAGGAGAGTCTTATGAAAGAGTTGGAGGAAGGAATGAGGAATCAGAGGGATCTAGGACAATACAAGAAGACCTATAGAATAAACTAACCTGGACCCATGATGAGTGACAGAGACTGAAACAACAAACAAAGTGTATGGATGTGTATAACCTAGATACCCTACACAGATGTAACACATATGCAGCTTGTTCTTCATGTTGATCCTCTAACATAGTAGCGGGTACCTATGACTTTGTTCCCTGCCTTTGAATCCATTTCTGTAGATGGGCTGGCTGGTCTATCTGCAGTTGGAGAGGATGGTCTTGTTCCTGCTGTGACTTAATGTACCAGATAAGTTAGTATCCATGGAGGGGCCTTCCCTTCTCTGAGAAAATGGAAGTGGGGAATGGAGAATGGGGAATGAGTTGGGACTGAGAAGAGAAGAGGGAGGGGGGTGGAAGCAAGCTGTAAAGTAAATGAATAGATTAATTAATTAATGAGAGTATATAAGGTAAAAGGATTGCTCAGAGATTCTTTGATGTATCATTTCTGAAAATATGGATAGGTATTTTAAATGTTAAATGGTACTGAGCCCAGCATTCTTCTGTATGCACTAGTATATTTATTGAGCTACAATGATTTGTATCTAGATTTTTGTTGGAGTTTCTCTGCAATTATCTATAATTTAATGCTGAAACACATTTTTGTATAAATATATTCTGGTATCAAGAGATATATCTAATTCAAATTGAGACACAGATTCCAATTTGCTTCCCTGAAAGTTGCATTAGCTTAGATTGCTAATAGTCTAAAGTAATAATAAAATCTTCCTCCTTAAAATGCAAATTCAAAGGACATTTCACTGTTGTTTATAAATAACCATTTTTAATGTATATTTGTATTAATAGTTGATTTTTATTCTGAAAATTTGATGTCAAGTATATTATTTGCAATTTATGAATATTGTCAATGTTCTTAAGCCAAAGAGCAGTGATTAGTGTAATAATGTTGAGGATCTCATCTAAGACATCCATCACCACAACATGTTTAAGAGCTTTCCAGTTACAGACACAAACAGTTATAAAGAAACATTCATGGTTCACAAGAATTCAACTGGTACAGATTTTTTTTTGTACTGTAAAATATAATTAAAGTAATGACACAGGAAATAGGGCAAAGTTTACATCTTTGGCAGTTTCTCAGAAAACTGAGAACAGATCTTCTACCTCAAGACCTAGACGCATTGCTCCTGGGCATATACCCAAAAGATGCTCCACAATTTCATTAGGACATTCGCTCAACTATGATCATAGCAACTGTATTAGTAATAGACAAAACCGGAAATAGCGCAGATGTTCCTCAACTGAAAAATAAAGAAAATGTGGTTCATTTATACAGTGTGATACTACTCAGCTATTAAAACCAAGGGCATCACAAATTTCACAGGCTAATATCATCCTGAGCGATGTAACCCAGTCCCAAAAGAACATACATCCTATGTATTCATTTAGAAGTGGATACTAGCTGTAAGATTATGGTGTGTAGCTTAGACAGACAACACAAGACCAGCCGGTTCCACGGGGGGGCGTTTATTCAGGGTGGAGGTTGAGAGAGACAGAGGAGAAGATGGCAGGGGAAGAAGAGAAGAGAGTGAGGTCGGGAAAGTTCCAACTATTTATGCGGAGGATGACGTAGCTTTTTCCCAGGTACAGGTGAGGTAGCCAGGTGAATTGTGGGAGTGTTATCTTGGTTGCCTTGGCAATGATGTAGAAGTTTCCTGGCGCCTGAATGTGATGCCACTGAGTTCAGATTTATACTAACATTAGCCATAAAGTGGAATGACCAGATATAATTAGCAGGCTCCAAAACGCTAAATAACAACAATGGCTCAAGGAAGAGTGGCTGAATCTTTCTCAGAAGAGAAAAGATAAATATTCAAATTCGTCATCAGAGACTGTTCTGTCTGTAGTAGATGGAGGCTTCTACAGACATCTAAGCATGGTAAAGCACAGAGAAAAAGTGATTTAGTTAATTAAATTTATTTATTTATTCACATTACATCCCAATATCAGCCCCCTTCTTCCAGTACCTCCTCATGCACTTCCTCCCCACATTCCACTTTCCCCTTCTCCTTTGTGAATGGGGAGCCCCTCTTGGTATTAGCCCTACACACTAATCCCTTCTCCTCCCTATACATCAAGTAGCTGCAGGACTAGACACATCCTCTCCCACTGAGGCCACTCAAGGCAGACCATTTAGGTGAAAAGAATTCACAGGCAGTCAGGCAACAAACTCATGTACAGCTCTAGCTCCAGTTGCTGGGGATACACATGAAGACCAAGCTGTTCATATGCTACATATATGCAGGGGAACTGGTACTAAACACAAGACTATATGATATATAATCTGTCTTTACTCTGGGATAAGATGAAAGAAAAAAAACAGAAAAAATTTAGGTAGTTCTCATGTAATATGTTTAATGTATTATGTATTACATATACAATAGAAATAATAAGAATGTGTTGGCATAAAGAGGTCAAATAATTTTCATAAATTCTAGTAGCTTCATAATAACTTTCTGTTGAAATTCTTGCAAATGCCAGCATTTGACAAAAATGACATTTTTTTGAACATTTTCAAGTTATTAACACTAGGAATAATGCTTGATACTGAGAAGCAAAATAGTGGTTCAAAATGGTGGTATATTTATTCAGATGGAATTCAATCAACATAAAAAATGCCCAATATTGATATGTGCTACAATATGGATGAATCTTAATACTTTCATGAGTAATCTATTTCATGAGTAAACTAACACACAGCTTATTTCTTCTCCTTCTCTTTCTCCTACTCCTTCTCCTCCTTCTTCTCTCTCTTTCGCTCTCTCTGTCTCTCTATGTCTCTCTATCTCTCTATGTCTCTCTATGTGTGTGTGTGTGTGTGTCTGTTTGTGTATTTCTAGACAATATTCAGGGTAAGCATATGTTGGGAGTCTTCTTCAATGATATTTTTAACATTTTTTTCTCTTAGACAAGGTTTCTTAATAAAATCCAGAGCTCTAGTCTATGGCTTTTATGCCTATCCCTGTTTCTACAGAGACTCCCATCTCTCTATCTTTCATGGCTAGATGTACAGGTGACTTATTATTCCTGACATTTATATGCATTCTTTGGATATGAGTTCCTGTCTTCTTGCACAAAGGGTTTAAATCACTGCTTTCTCCACAACTTATAATATCATATTCTATGATTAATTTATTATATTATTTCATAATGTATCTCAGAGTTTTAGTGGTACATTAAGTATTTTTTTATTATATCTTTTTTAGTTTGCTAATCATAAATCTCTTTCCTTGTATAAGTTCCAATCTTCTACCAACATAAACTGAGTTTTCTAGTTGTTTTTCTTTATAAAATCAGTTTTCTATACTATGTGTATAGTCTCATTCTGAGTTATTATTAATGTTTCTAATGACTGAGAGACAAGAAGTAGGTACAAAAAATAAATATATTCATCTGTAAAGCAGCTTAAAAATTAGCCATTAATATTAATGCAGTGAGATGGGAATGATTTTTCAGATGATAAGTTCTATGATTATTTGATATTTTTGCACTCCCCTTAATCCACCAATTGCCTCAACTGCAGTCTTTGGAAACAGATGCTGCCTAAGTAAGCCAGCATGGCAAACATTAAATTACAATTTTGGATCTCCACAATTTTTGTTGGTATAAGTCAGAGTCATTCAAAATTTAATATAAAATAGTGGATTAATCAAACAACAATTGGAAAGATTCCAAGCAGGTGATAGGTTTCTAAGGAAATCTTCCAGATTACTAAGGCCATGCAGTGCTAGATTCAGCCTTACTCTCAAAAAGAAGCAGATATTTTGGGGAAGTGATTTCTTCACAGAAATTGCAATCCTATAGATGAAACGGGCACCAATGTATAAAAGAAAGTGAGAGTGGACTGAATGACCTTTCTTCTCCTTACTCTTTCGATCAGACATGAAGAGATGCCTGCTATGATATCTTTTTCTGTGATACTTTTATGGCTCAAGGTGAGCCAACAGTGGGCTACCCAAAAACATCTAGAAGTCATTAATAATATGGGTGGCCAAAAATGCCCATGTGTTTCTGTGATTATAATGTGTAACTAAAACTATCTTCAAATCAACTTTCACCTGAATACATTTGTCTGCAGTAATTCAATGTCTCCTCATGTGAGAAAAAGTTTGATGAAAATACCAATAGAAGAAAAAGTTTATATTTATTGTATTTTGCACTTGTTAAAGTATACATCAATTTCAACATATTGCTTGAGTGTTGCTCTGGCCATGAGAAGAGGCTGATGAGTAAACAACAAATCAAAACCATTTAAAAGGTAAACTAATTAACTATGACATGAGCTATTTATGGTGTATGGATCAATAAATATCCTATTTTACAGTCTGTTGGAGCCTGGGTTTCTTAGTTCTGAATATGTTTGTATTCATAGGGAAAAGACTTTATCAACATTATTTCTATAAGCATATAACTGAGACTCTAATATTTCTGTGAATGCAAAGTCACATACATAGGACATCCATGTACTGACTGCTTTGCTTTGTTTTGAATTTATATTACACATGTAACTTTAGTTAAAGTAAACAAAAATTTAGTACATTTAAATGTCATCTTATCCATCACAATTATTTCCAGGAATTCATTAACTGTAATGAAAATATTCCTTATAAAATTCATACTTGACTTGAGCTACTAAATGTTAGAAAATTATATATTAAACATTTGGAGTGAACATAAGATCAGAATATAGATGAAATTTTTTTCCTTGTAAATAAAGTTCCCTTCAGATTCCTTTCTTACAATATCCAGATCAAGATATTCTGATAAGTAAAGCTAAAATAATTCTAACGTTGACAAGATCTTGAAGCATGGCCAGAATGAGATACAAAAGCTGTACTACAGTGACTCATCGATGCCATTAGACCTTCATTTACAGCTATGACAGACTGCAATATTGCAGACTGGAAAAGAGATCACAGAGAATGCTATGTTTGACTGACAACAAGAAGTGCTTTCAAATGCCATCGGTGAGCAGCCTACACAAACTAGCTGTCTTTCAATACCTCAACTATAAAGAACATTTTACATACTCTGTTAACTTTTTTCCAAAGTTCAATTTATCTCCCATGAATATCCATCTCTTTCTTCCATGTTTCCTTTACTAATTAATATACATTTAATGGGTTACTGCTGTAAGGTGAGCACTTCAGTGCACGTTGACAAGGATACTTACTGCCTACTACAGGATAATCCTTCCTTCATTTTATAACAGAATTGATATTGATATATGTATGTATATTCAGACATACACACATTATTATGTGCATGATATATTATGATAATCATGATAGATAGATATGTAATAGATAAATTTGATATTAGTTTTCATACAACTACACATGAATCCATTGTTCTAATAAGTTATACCATACTATATTATCTGAATTACCTCCTCTTTTATTGATTATTTCAGTCTGGATTGAGTAATACAATGTAGTTCATAAACTATAATATAATTAAAAGTAAAACATAAAGAATCTGGAAGAATATAAAACATGTTTCATCACATTAAGACATTCACCATATGAAAGTTGCTTAATTGTGTCAGGAAAGTCTTACTTAACTAAATTCACTTCCATCTGAACTCTTAGGCATTACAGTTAAGCCTCATGAAGAACATTATTGCTCTCTATGTTACAATATTATAGTGCCAGCAGGAATAATAGAAACACTGACCAAGCCTACTCAGTCAGTCAACAGGTTTTCCAGTGCAGGAGTGAAGATTAAAAGAAAAGAGACAATATTGCAGCATGACCCCAGCCAGTTCTGAGGCTGAAGGCAGGTTTGTTTATTCCCACTTTTCTTTTAAGCCCTTCTAATTACGTGCAAGTATTTAGGTCATTTCTAGTTTGAGGAACCAACAATGCAATAGACACAAAAAGTCAAAGAAAACAAAAGGCAATATACGAAGTCCTGTGATAACCTGGTGATCATCCCCATGATCACTCCCATGATCACTCTCATGACTGCTGTTTCTAAGGGCACATCAGGATGACAAAAATATCTGAGCCTACTTCCCTGTCCTAGCCCAGAGTCATATTCATGCCTGAGGCCTACTTCTTTGTTCTAGCCTAAGACTTGGATTCCTGACTGAAATTACTTCTCTGTTTTAACCTAAAATTAGATTCCTGCCTGATCTTATTTCCTTGTCATGGTCCAATGTCAGATTCCTGCCTAAAGCCCATTTCCTTGTTGTTGGCCAATGTCAGATTACTGCCAAGCAGCACCCAAAACTCAACACAAATCACTAGTAATTGGCTATTAATAATGAGAAAACAATTTTGACTTGGAGAAATTAAGTTTTAAAAAACATTGTATCATGTGCGCAATTGATTATAAGTTTAACGACATTTTCATTCAACTAAGATTTTTTCAAAAAAAAAAAAAAACATTTGTTTAAACATTCTAATTCTTATGACAGTCCAGGTAGAAAAAGTCATTCCTGCTTTCAATGACAATGACCAAGGAAATCAACCTATGGAAACTGAAATATTCATCTTTCCAAAGCTTGGAAAGCCTTTTGTTGTCTGGTAATGAGCAATATATGCAACATAAAGTGACAATAATAACTTATTAATTAATTACTATGCAAAATAATTGATCATCAAATCTTAGATTAAAGAGAATTTAACAGAGAAAAGTGAAGTTTTGCATTATGTAAAACAATTTTTACCACTGATATCAGCTCTCTATAAAGGTTTTCACATTATCTTGGGCTTAACTATGATTTAATTTCACACATGACCAAACTAAAGATTATCACATTATTTATATGTGAAGAAGCCCCTAACAATCAAATATGGAACACTTCTTTTTTTATTACACATGAAGCTACTTGGATCAGCTGTGTAGACATCCCTATGATAGGTGCTTTAAATGGTACAACACTCTGTAGTTCTCATACTCACAGCTGTGCTGTGCACATTCTTCATTTGAACTCTGGGACCCAAAAATTCTCAAGGTGAACCACTGAGCAGATGTTTAACAATTTTATCACAGGATGCAACTTTTTCTTTGCTACTTTTAGCAATCCAATAAACATATGGTTATCTCCATGACTGTCTCCAAGTTAAAAAAAAAATAGAAATCCTAATACTTGGATTTCTTATGTTTGTTTACTTATTGAGATGGCATCTCAGAACATATTCCAGCTGGACTGTAACTTAATATGTAGAGCAGGCTGGCAGTGAACTTACAGAGATCTTCTTGCCTCTACCTCCAGAGTGTGGATATTTAAATAATGTGCTATCATGAACAGATCTTGGTATGATTTTACCAAAACAATTGCAAAAACTGATATTTTTACATATTCTAAAAGAAAATAACACATACTCTAGCCAAATTATAGAAGATATACAAAATCAAAAGATTTTAATGTATAACTTTTGTTTTACTTTTAAAAGGGGAAGGACATGGGAGGAAAGGGGGTTGGGGGTGGAGGGTATACGGGAATATAATTTGGCATTGGGTGTGGTAAAAGAACTGAAGCACTGAAGGCTAGCAGAAAGAATAAAAAGAGGCAGTGTCAGGATGTAGAAGGTAGAGGGACCCCAGAATGTATTGGAGACATGTGAGGTCAGAGACTCTCAGGAGTCAAAGAGAGGAACCTTAGATGAAGTGCTCTACAGTGGGGAGAGTGAAATTGTAGAGCCCACTTTCAGTAGAAAGACAGAACATCCAGTGAGGGATGGAGTTGCCATCCCACAGTCAAAACTCTGACCTATAATTGTTCCTGTTTGAAGGAAATTCAGGGATGGAAATGAAGAGGAGCCTGAGGAAAGAAAGGTCCAGCAATAGGCCCAAAGTTGGACGCAGTTCAAGGAGAGGCCTCAAGACCTGTCATTATTACTGAGGCTATGGAACACTCACAAAAAAAAGACCTATCATGACTGCTCTCTGAAAGAGCCAACAAGCAGCTCAAAGAATATTTAGACCCAACCAATGGACAGAAGCTGCTGAACCCTGTGGTTGAATTAAGGGAAAGCTGGAAAAAATTGAGGAGGAAATAACCCTGTAGGACAACCAGCAGTCTCAGCAAACCTGGACCCCTGAGATCTCTCAGACACTGGAACACCAACCAGGGAGCATATTCCAGCTGATATACAGCAGAGGACTTCTGGGTCCAGGTTTAGTCACAGAAGATGCACCTAACCATCAAGAGACTAGAGACCCCAGGGAGTTTAGGGGTCTGGTGTGATGGGGTGTTGGGGATGGGGACATCCTCATGGTGACAGGGGGCAGGGAGGACATATGGGATGTGGAACAGTCTGATGGTGGACTAGGAGGAAGATAAAATCTGGAGTTTTAAATAAATAAATATTTTTTAAAAGTTGAACATTTAATACTCTTTTAAAAATTGCATAATTAGAAGTGGAGAGGAAACATATTCACATGTAAAATTTTATACTAAGAAAATTACCACACAGTGTTATAGATGTATATTAGGGGTTGCTTTTTCTACATTAACACTGGATTTTGTGAGACACTTTAAAGTGTTCAAAACTCATCAGTATGTACTCAAAATATATAAGCTCAGAAGTGGTCTACTTGTATGCTACAAATGCATATAAATAAAATTGTTAGTGTAAACCCTGAGAAAATCAGAATTGTTGATGAAATAGTTTTAACAAACGTCTTTATAGAAAACTGATGAATTCTCTGTGTGTTCAGTAGCTAACAACCTGTACTGCTCGTCATGTTGACTAGATTTTAATTTCAGCACACTTTTCAGGTGCTTCATGATTTCCTCAGCCTCTAACTCCTCTTCTGACTTCCACAGGGACTATACTGGTATACAATGGCACAGTCAGATGTAGACATATGTTGGTATCAGGTCCGAACTCAGTGACATCACATTTAGGCAACCGAGGTGACCCTATATCATTGCCAAGGCAACAGCCATACATTCCCAGAATCCACCTGGCTACCTCACCTTTACCTTGGAAAAGGCTACTTCACTGCTCATATAAATAGGGAGAACTTCCTGACCTTGCCCTCTTTTCTCTCCACCATCCCGCCTGTGGGACTGCATAAGGGTATTCTGGGTCATGGCTGGGCAGTTTCCTAGAACCTGGAGACTTTGTGTGAGAACCAGCAGGAGTTCGGCGCACCCCCAGATCCCAGGGTCCTGAAAAGCAGTCTAGTCTCCATAGAATTACATTGTTCAGTCACTAGGCCAGACAGCCTCTCCCAACGTTCACAGGTAGAGAGCATGACTAGAGGACTCAGGCCCAAGGATTTACATACCAATGAAGGCCAGAGGGTGGAGCAAATTAAGCATGCCTCCCCAGATCCTCCCCCTTTCTCCCTCCCTATTTAACTCTGGACTGGCCTGAGTTTTACAGGGGTACGCCCAGATCCATCCACTATCTGCCAGGACAATAAACCTTTTGGAACCAAGGACTTCCTATTGTCACTGGGGCCTGCTGCTGCCAAAGCCTCCAGGCAGCTGGAACATTAGACATTCCTCCTGTATGTGGGACCTGCAGCAGCGTGGAAACCCCCCGGGACTCCACAGCTGTGTCCAATATTTTTCCCCACACCCACCAGCGCTGCCATGACCCTGTGCAGGACTGAAGCCATGTGATCTGCCATTACTGCAGCCGCTGCAGCCACCTCCGATAAATTAACATCCACTGCTACCTGCCATCATCTCCACAGCTGCTGCAAGTCCATCCACTGCTGTGAGGCTCACAGAACCTCCACCACGTGAGCTGTGCTGCTGTGGCCCCCATGTGGTGCTCTGCCATGTGAACTGGATAGCCAGACAGATACACAGACCTCACAGTTCCACCTTTCCTGATACCAGACTGCATAAGCCCACAAGCACACACTGGCGTATTAATTGGTAAGGAGCTTCCAATTGGCAGAAGGCACCCTGGATGCCCAGATAGGGCCTGGATGGCCTTCCCTGGGCTAAGGGGTTGGGTTTTCATTGCCCCAGTCCATATGACTGGCCTCTAGCTGACCTCCAACTTAGGACATTGGCCACTGGGTGACTTCCCCCCCCCCCCCTCGAAAGTAGTTCACAGCTCCCTCCAAGCTCTTGCAGCAGCTGGAAATCCTAGTACTAGGTTCAGCTACTTTCTGGCGAAACTCAGGAGTTCTGCCTCAGCCAAGGCCCCTAGATATTCTCGTGATGACCTGATATCTAGGCTGTTTGCCTGATTTTGTTACTGGCTTTTCTTTCGGGACACCAATATGAATAGCTCCAGTAACAGCACCCATCACCCAATGGGCACCACATTGTCTTCCACTGTGCCCACAGACACCCCACTGGGTTGTCTCCTGAAAAACCTCAAATCTCTAAAATTAACCGCTGATTTGAGGCCTTCCAAATTGATATACCTCTACAATAAGGTCTGGATTTGGTACCCTCTAGATAATAGACTAAAGTGGCCACTTAATGTCAAGCTAGATCCAATTATTTTAAAGGGTCTTAACACATACTGCCAGCCGTCTGGTAAATGGAAAGAAATCCCCTATGTTCGAACATTTATCTACCTTCGTTACACTGCTTCCATGTGTTCTGCCTGTTAGTTCTTTTAGCCATGAAATCTGCTCAACCTCCTAGATGACCCCACACCCTTAGATCCACCTGAGGAACCTCCTCCCCTCCATCACAAATCGTTTTCAATGCCGCTGAAAACCAAAACTGCTGCCTCGGCTTCTTCTCACCAGGATACCTCAGAGTTCACTGGCTCGACCTCTCCAGACCTCTCCCCTCCTTCTGTGCCAGCTGCAGGCCATACCAATCACCCCGAATTCATACCAACCTTTATCCCTCCCATCACACATTCTAAGGCCACAGCCAAACCTCCTATTCCATCTCCTCCAGGGACACTTAACCAGCATCTCTTCTTCCTCTAAGGGAAGTGGCTAGTACTGACGGCCTGGTCAGAATACATGTCCCTTTCTCACTGTGTGAACTTTCTCAAATAGAGAGCAGACTGGGTTCCTACACCTCTAACTCCTCTGTCTTTACTAAAGAGTTCCAGTATATCACCCAATCCTATAGCTTGACTTTCCATGATGTTCATATGATTCTCACTCACAATTTGCTTCCTGGTGAACACAGGCAAATTTGGGAAGAGGCAAAAACGCATGTAGATCAGATTCATCAGACAGATCATATTCAATTGGATCTGAAGCAGTGCCTGACCAGGATCCTTGATGGAATTATAATTTCACAGGTGGTATCTTAGCCAGAGATAGATTTATAACATGTTTTCTGGTAGGCCTAAGAAAGGCAGTGTTAAAGCCAGTAAACTTTGAGAAACTCCAAGAGGTTTTCCAGGACAAAAAGGAAAACCCGTCTCAGGTTTTAGAATGCCTTATAAAGGCTTTATTGCAGTATACTAATTTGGACCCTGAAAACCCAGAAGGTAAGCAACTTCTGATGACCTACTTTTTTTCCCCAGAGCTATCCCAACATAAAAGCTAAACTTAGGCAATTGGAGTGGGGCCTGTAACTTCACAGGCAGAAGTCTTGGCGCTGGCCTTAAAGGTATACCATGAGAGAGATAAGAAAGCCTGAAAACAGAAATACTACATGTTGGGAAAGGCTATCTGACCAGCCTCAGCCACTACCCCAGACTCCTGGTCTTTGAAGGCTCAGGGGCCAGGTGGTCAACATGGTCATTGGGAGAAGGCTTGCCCAACCCCGGCAAGCCAAGGGGACCATGTCCTAGGTGCCATCAGAAGGGACATTGGGCTGCCGATTGCCCTCATGTCACTCAGAACATAGGGACATCATTCCCAGAATCCCTTCAGCTGACCTTCTAGGCTTGGCTATGGAGGACTGATGGGGACCTAGCTCTCTTGACCTGACCATGCCTATAACTAGCAGGGAGCCCTGGGTAGATATTATGGTATGTGGAAGACCTATCTCCTTCTTCTTGGTCACTGGGGCCACTTACTTGGTCCTGATGGAGTTTTGGGGACCCATCTCACCTTTGCATTTTCCTATTGTCAGGGTAGGAGGATAACCTTATCTTCCTCACCAGAGGCCCCCACTTAGTTGCATTTTTAGGGGCATGCCTCTCACCCATTCCTTTTTGGTAGTGCCTACATGTCCTGTCCCCTTATTGGGAAGTGATATTTTAGCTAAGTTGGGAGCCTCTATTTCCTTTGCTCCACCAATTTGCTTAAGCCCACGCTCGCCAGCAGTTCCTCTGCTCCTCCTTTTAGCCAGTCAACCTACTAACACTAACATGTTATTTCCCTTACCAGCTTCTCAGGTGGACCCCTGAGTTTGGGACATCCAGAGCACCTCAGTTGCTAAACATCATTCTCCTGTTGTCATCCAGTTACTGGACTTTACCAGGCCACGAGCTCTCCCCAAGGGGCCTCTCCTTATCTCACCCTTTGAACTCATATATGGATGTCCAGTTTTAACACCTGGACTTTCACCTAAATTTTCTCCCCTCCCAGACCATCTGCTCACCCCATTACTTTGCCACCTCCATTCTTTCTTGTGGAACTTTGCTGACCACCATCTACCTCGACCATACACTGTCTCCTGTCCACTGCCTGTCAACATTGGAGACCAAGACCTTCTCTCCCCTCCAGATTGTCAGCCCTCACCCCTCTCTCCCAAATGGCAGGGCCCTTTTAAGGTAATTCTTGTGACCCCTACAGCTGCTAAACTTGAAGGACTCCCTCATTGGGTCCACTTGGATCACCTGAAGCCTTTGATCTCTCCATGTAAAATCGACTTTTCTTCATACACGTCAACCCTAACAGGACCATGTTCTGTTAAGCTACAAAAGACCTCAAAATCACCCACCTTGTCCTCAATCCCAGAAAATGAGACTCCACTCTGGCAGACAAGCTTGACCTCACTAGACTAGACATGGGTTTCTCGTCCTCCCTCTGCTGTTTGTTTCTATCCAGGTCAGCCCTTACATCTGGAGATTTGAGATTCAAGAGACAACCACAGATAACAAACAGTCTTTCCAAACAGGGTCAGAAAACTGCTCCATAGCCGGATGCCAAGAACCAATCCAAATTGCCATCATCCCTGTATCTGTTATACCATCTAAATATTATGTTCTCTATACTTGCTTTCTCTTTGCCTAGATAAAAGATTATTGTAGAAACTGGCCAGACAATTATGGGGACTGCCCATATTGGTCATGTCAGATACACATGCTAAGTTCGTGGACCAACCATTTCTTCTACCAACACAATAAGACACTCATTTCTACATACAAGACTCACGGGGATTCCAGCTGTGTTGCTTCAGAACTGATGCGGGCCAGATGTCCTGACAGCTAAAGAAGATGGTCTTTGCCAGTTCCTCTAAGAAGAATGCCATTTTTGGGGAACGTGAGATCTCCAGTTCTGAGATTTTTAAAACCCATATAAAATCAGATACTCTCTTATAATACCCTTTTTAGTCATCCTCCTGGTGTTATTTCTAACCAGCTTATTAATCAGTTCCTGTTACAGGATTACCAGCTGCTGTCCACAGAGGAATCTGATACACACATCTACCAAGTGGACCCCGATGGTGAAACCCAGTTGCTGCCCACAATGGACTACACCCCTACACAGTAGAAAGTAGTTTAAGAGACACAGTGCCCTGACTCCCCTTTCATCATTGGCTTCCCCTCCCCTTTTTTCTTCTCTTTGTAGTAAGAAAAAGGGAGATATGTTGGTATCAGGCCCAAACTCAATGACATCACATTTAGGTGACTGAGGCAACCCTACATCATTGCCAAGGCAACTGCCATACAGTCCTAGAATCCACCTGGCTACTTCACCTTTACCTGGGAAAACGCTACATCACCGCCCATATAAATAGGAAGAACTCCCTGAAGTTGCCCTCTTTTCTCTCCACCATCTCCTCCCATTTCTCTCCCCACCTTTGCCCTCTGCCCTGAATAAACTCCCCACCCCTTGGAACTGTTTGGTCTGGTGTGGTCTGTTCTAAGCTGCACACCCAAGTCTAACAACTATACACATAATTAAAATGTAAACACTCAAATATTATTCATGATCTTAAATCTCACTGCAATTGGAATGCTGATAAATACCAGATTAATCATATGAAAAAAGTATCAAACACAAAATATATAATTTTGTGGTATATTATATAATAAGATAAAGTTATGAAAAGATAAATTTTGTAGAAATGCAATTTTTGATTATGTTGTATTTAATCTTAGAGAATACAGAGAATATCATATAATATATTTTTATCCTGTTTATTCCTCTCCCCCAGATACTCCCAGATTCTCCTCCACCTCATATGTATTCAAATTTGTATTCTCTATCTTTGAGAAAAAATAGCTATCATAAAAGAGTGACAGCAAGAACAACAGCAAATCATAAATGTATGTTGTGTCAGTCTACTGCTCCTGGGCATGGGGCCTATACCATAATTTGATCTATACTACATGTTTTCCTCCACTTAAAAATTCTGACTTTTCTTTAGCAAGCAGCCAACAAACATCAGTGCATCCTTAGCCAGGGATGTGACTTTGTATCCACGGTATCCCTCTCACCTGCTGAGACATTTTTTTCTGGTTTGAGCTTATACAGATCTTGAACACGTTTTTCAGTGTCTGTAAGTTTCTATGTGCCTATGCCATGTCTGGAAAACACCACTTTTTAGAAGTCATCTATCATGTATGGCTCTTTGAATGTCTCCTTATCATCCACTCAAATTTCTGTATTTTTGTGGAGGGTAATGGTGTTCACACCTCACTTAGTGTAGAAGATTCCAAAGTCTCTCAATTTGTATATATTCAATGGCTGTGAGCTTCTGTGTTTTGATCTAAATAGTTACATCTTAAATAATTTCATAAATCATTAAATCTCACTATAAATTAGTAATCACATAAGTATCAAACATAAAATAAATACATTTTATGGCATATTATATAACAAGTGACGGTTATAAGAACACAATGATAGGAAGAAGACACCTCTCTGTTGAATACTGAGTTGTTTTCTGAACTACTGACATGGAAATTTGTCATGAGTAATTTTATTATAATATTCAATTAACAAATTAATAATAGTAAGTTATATTCTAGTTCCTGGAAGCTTTGTAGCCTCATGTTCTTGCACTCTGTGGAAAAAAATCAAAAATACATGTCAGATATGGCTTCTATATCATGAATGGGGCCTTAAATCTAATCAAACAGTTTTGATAATTTCTTTTTTTTTGTTTTTTTGTTTTTTTCGAGACAGGGTTTCTCTGTGTAGTTCTGGCTGTCCTGGAATTCACTCGATAGACCAGGCTGGCCTCGAACTCAGAAATCCGCCTGCCTCTGCCTCCCAAGTGCTGGGATTAAAGGCGTGCGCCACCACTACCCGGCTCAGTTTTGATAATTTCAATGATCTTCGTGTCATCATTTCAGCAGCAGGCATAGCATGGATCTTGTTTTTTGTTAGTTTTTTTGTTTGTTTGTTTTGTTTTTGTTTTGTTAAGAGATACATGCAATTGGAGATTACTTGAAAACTCTTAAAGAGAAGATTGGAATAGGAAGGATTAGGTAAAGTATGTGTTAGGAGGCAGCATAAAGGAGAGAATATTTGGAGGGATAATTTAAACTTTGAGCCATTTTAGAAAGCCACATGGAAGCCTCTTACTGGGGAATTTGCCTAAAATACATACATGTGTAAATTGACTTTAATTTTAGAGTTACCCTACGTGGGGACAATCTCCAACTAGGCATCATATGTTGCCAAATTTCTCTCATACCTGGAATCAGTTACATCTTTTGAAATTGTTGATCAATAAAATCCCATAGCCCTTTTCCCCAAACATTCTATAATATTGCCAATGCTATTTATTAATCTATGGAATATGACATTAAGCCCTTATTGCTGGAGACACCACTTACATATTGAATAGAACATGGAAATATTTTTGCTTGTGCTTTACTAGAAACTTCATTAGAAGTGGAGTGTTACAATGACATGGAATCATGTTAGCAAACAAAGCAGAATTTCTATTATAAGATGGTTTTACATGCAAGTACATTTCAAACAGAGAACATACTTTAATATTGTATATATGAGATAGAAGAAAAATAAATGTTTTCATGAATATGTGAAGAGAACTACCATTTCTGTAAACCACTCTTTCTAAATTCTTCATGCTTTAATATGAGGTGATGCTTTTATGATCCAAAACTAGTGTTGCTTGTTCTTATTTTCTGTGGTAGTCAATGTTTAATTAATATATTACATATGCCATCACTCTGGCTGTTTTCAAGTGAACATTTAACAAAGAAGAGTTAGTATTAACATGTCTACATGTCTACTTCCTAACATTGAATGAGGACAGGTACATTTGTTAAAACATGACCATAATGGGAAACAGCTAACCAGGTGATAGAATCTTGGAAAAGTTCCCAGCCTTTTAGTATTCTTAAATCCTATTCCACAAAAGCTCTTGCTCTTTTGCAGCTGACACGATAGTATGCATATGATTGTTTTTCATGTCTTTTAAGATGTTATGAACTTGTAAAGTAACAATTCCCCTTCTTTATTTGCAAATTCACATATGTCCAATAATAAAATGACTGGAATATTTGAAGGCATTTGGTTCCCAATTATGACAAAAACTTAGAAATATCTATATTCTATCTGTAGAAATAATACTATTGAAGATTTTTTTAAATGGAGTTCAACATGTTTGTACATTTTTTTGATAAATTAGTTTTGCTATGTGGTGTATGATCTGTTTATTGATATAAATTTAATATTCCTCTATCAGACACTGATAGCTTCTAGTGAATTTTATTTTATTATTCTAAGAGAATTTCTAGCTACCATTTCAACTCTTGTTTCAATGTGTTAATAGTTTTTTGCCTGTTTAGGGCAAGGTAAAACCAACTACTTTAAACCTAAAAAGGAAATCTATTCACACCTGATTTTTAGTTCTGCTGATCCTTGCAGAATATGTGCAAATGTAAAGCAGGCCCAGTATCTACAACAAACAAAGTAAAAGGTCAAAGGGAAGTGTGACAGATTCATACCAGTCACAACTCACATACACATTAATTCACCTTCCTTTGTTTTGTATTTCAGGTATAGCCAAATAATACAAGTTAGTTACACATAAATTATTAATTTTGTATATATTTGTAATATTATCTTATACAGTGTGTGATGATAATAAACATAGTTCTGTAACTATAAAACTTTCAAAGATAAATATCTATGACAAACTGGAGAATCAATATTCTTTCCAGAATTGCTTGTTGAATATACAAATTTTGTTTCCATTGAAAAGAAGCATCTTGCATAGGCATTTACAATTTATAGAGGATGGTAGTGTAACATGAAAAATATATAACATGCAAAGTGAATTTTTTTTCTAATTAAAATGTTATCTACCATCTCATTTTCATAAAATATTAATAAAAGTATTATTTCCAAGTAACAAATTATTTGCCATGTTAATATAAATTAAGTTATATAACCTAACATCTACTGATTTTTCATTATTTTTAATAAGTAAATGAATAGTGCTTTTATTTGTAAAATGCAGTCTTAGTGTTTCTTGTTAAGCCAAAACTAGTGTAAACATTCTTCAAAATTTACCAGAGTAATGGTTAGAAAAATTACCTATTTTTATAATAAAATGAGAAAAACTAAGAAAATGTAATTTTTTCTTAGCAGTTATGTGTTATAATAATTATTGACATTTTAGATTTTATATCAATTTGATCTTAAATTCATGGTGTTAAATGTGTAAAGATATGTGGTACAATTATAATATAAAGTGTTATATGAATCATAAATTTTTCTATTAAATGACTTTTTAAATATTCCTGAACTACATTTTAGAATCCAGTTGAAGATGATGGTAATGATGATGAAGTTGATGATTACTGTAAATGCAGGCTTCTAACTTGTCTGTTAAGCAAGATATATTTAATTCTTACTAAATGAGCAGAAATCTGGTAGTATAAGCTCCTAAGATTCACTAAATTTATATCACTAATGTAATAACAAACGAAAATAGATGTGCAGAGAGAAAAGATATTTGTATCAGTAAAATTCAGGGGTTGACCTCTAATGCTGCCAATTAGCATTGCATGAAACACATAGAGCAAGAAGGTGGGGGGGTTGATAAAAGCATTGTGTGATGAAGTCAGAGGGCATGGATCAGAGTCAATAATAGAGGCCTTCTGGCAATTTTATCCTCATTTCTTAAGAAGAAGAAAACAAAAACTTCCCTCAAAACACTTAGCACTGTCAACTTTTTTGTTTTTTACATTTAAAAACATATGATTCAATTCTTTCTTTGCCTGAGGTTCTCATTTCCAAAATTTATTTTCTTTAAACCTTTTACAGAATGTGTCTTTGAATGCAGTACAAATGGGTGGGTTAGAGGTGTAGAACAGTGTTAGACCTCTTTCTTAGTACAAAGGAAAAAACCCTAATATTTTTGCCAGCAGTATAAAAGCATCAATTATTACATGAGCAGTCTTTATTTATTAGTTCTTTGAACTAATTTTTATACATGTTTTGTTCATATATACCATCCAAACTCCCATGATCCACCTCCCAAATGCCTGCCAACTCAAATGTGTGCCCTTTCTTTGTTTTACATCCTTCAAGATCAAATTTTGCAACACAAAATATTCTTAAATACATGGTCTTCAACTGGAGTGTGGTGAACATACCAGGAGATACACTCTTGGAGAAAACTGACCCTTACTTTCTCAGTAGCTAACAGTAACTGGTTTTGTGCCCAAATTTTCTTTACAGGATTGGATTTTATCTTGGTTGGGATTGCACAGATCTTTTGCATTCTGTTACATTCAATATGAGTTCCTGTATCCACCTGCCCTGATGTATCTGGAAGACACTGTTTTGCTTGAAGTCACCCAATATGTAGCAATGGGGGGGGGGGGGGGGGACACTGCAGGGAACTACTAGAAAGTCTCAGAATCCCTGAAGACAAGAGGTTCTCAGGACCCAATGGGGATGTTATTAGCCAAAATACTCAATGGAGGGAAAATAGAATCTGAAGAGACTACTACTAGTACACGGACATGGCCTCCAGTTAACGGAAGAAGACACTGATCTCAAACTTTTTAACCCAGAATCATTCCTGTCTTAAGGAAAAATGAAGCAAAATGAAGCAGTGACTAAAGGAAAGGCCGTTCAGAGACCACCCCACTTTGAGATCCATCACGTCCATAGACAACAAACCCTAACACTATTGTTGATGCCAAGAACTTCTCGCAGACAGGAGCCCAGTAGGTCTGTCTTCTGAGAGGCTCTTCTAGTGTCTGACTAAGACAGATCCAGACACTCATAGCCAACCATTGGACTGAGCCTGGGACCCCAATGGAAGAGATAGAGAAGGACTGAAGGTGCAGAAGAGGATTGCAACCCCATAGGAAGAAGAGCAGCATCAACTAGCTGGAACCCTCAGAGATCCCAGGGAATAAACCACCAACCAAAGAGTATACATGGATGGGTCATGTCTCCAACTACATATGTAGAAGAAGACTGCCTCATCTGCTGTCAGTGGGAGGGGAGGTTCTTGGCTCTGTGGAGGGATAACAAGTCCCAGTGAAGGGGGATGCTAGAGGGGTGAGGCAGGAGTGGATGGGTGCCTATTAGAGGCAACGTAGAGTGGAGATAAGGGGTGTGTGTGGAGAGGAGACTATTAAGGAGGACATTTTAAATGTAAATAAATAAAATAATCAACAAAAAGAAGGAGAAATAGGATGAAGAGGAGAAGATTCCGGTGTACATTAGAATGATTTATCCAATGACTCATGAGTTCTTTCATTAGGGCATGTAATAGTTATGTTCTCTGAGAGAACAAAAGTACAACAATTTTCAGTTTATCAAAACCATTAACATTTTTCAACAATCAACCCTGCATTGTTCACAATCACATTCTTCATGTATTAAAGTTAGTAAACACTTCTTACATGCCAACTGCTGTGCCTTTATCTAGGAAGATGATAAAAGCCAAGTTTGTTTTGTTGTTGTTGCTGTTTACAAATAACATGCTGCATTACCAAAATAGGTAAAACTGTCAGAGAGAGCAAATAGAATGGTAAACAAACTATTCTAATATTTACTTATGATGATCAGGATAAATGATGCATAGGCTGAATTCTACTTAATTTTTTCATTTTTTATTGGTTATTTTATTTATTTACATTTCAAATGTTATCCCCCTTCCAAGTATCCCCTCCACAAGCCCCCATCCCATCCCCATCCCTCTTCTTCTATGAAAGTGCTCCCTGAGACACACAGTCACTCTTACCTCAGGGCCCTAGCATTCCCTTATGCTGGGCCATCGAGCTCCCCTCCCACTGATACCAGATAAAGCAGTCCTCTGCTATGTATGCAGCTGGAGCCATGGGTCCCTCCATGTGTAAGGACAAAGAGTGGAACAGAAACTGAAGGAAAATCCATCCATAGATTGCCTCACCTGAAGATCTATCCCATCTGCAGACACCAAACACAAACACCATTGCTAATATCAAATGTGCTTGCTGACAGGAGCCTGCTATAGCTATTTCCTATGAGGTTCTACCAGTGCCTGACCAATACAGATCCAGATACTTGCAGCCAACCATCAGACTGAGGGACCCCAGTATAGGACTTAAGGGAAGGACTGAAGGCACTGAAAGAGTTTGCAAACCCATAGAAAGAAAAACAGTATCAAGGAACCAGAACTCCCCAGAGCTCTAAGGAATCTACTTAATTTTTAAAATTTAATTGTTTTATATATATATATTCATACACCTATGAGGTCTGATGACATCCTAATATCTTAATGGAGTAATTTCCTTCCCTTTACCATGTGTATATTGGATATCTAAAGGAGTTTGTCAGAAGACATGGTAATCATATTTTCTTAATGGCCCTAACTCTATTTTACTGAATACATTGCTCAAGAACTCATGTATCTCTGTGTGCCATATCTTAAGAGAAAACAAACAAACAAAAAACAGTGAAAAACAAACCTGTGAAAATAATTAAAATACTTATGCATATTGCAGGATATTTGATCATACTATGAACATTACATTGTTTCTGGAAAAGCCTGTTTCTAGTTGTGGTGTTGCTCACCCATAATATACACCATTCATTCCTCTGGCTAGAATACTCATACATTTTCAGTACTTATCTTTAATCCCAAACAATGAAGGCAAAGTTATTTTGTAGAACAAAACACCCATGTTTGAAAATGCTGTCCAATTAGGTGCAGACAACGTGACAAATGAGAGAAAGATTTGACAGAATAAGATATGGGAAACTCTCAGAGAAGGCAGAGTAAAGGGAAGCTACTTTAGAGACAATCAGAGAGGGGGAGGGGCAGAGAGGATAGAAGAACTTTTACCAGAACTGTTATAGAGAGTTCAGTTGGACGTACTGAAGTAGTTAGACACAGGTTAAAACAAAAGGAGCTGGAGAATGAAAAAGAGTCAGTTTAGAAGAGATGGCTAGTTTTCATTTGAGAACAAGCAGAGAATTCAGTTAGAGACCAATAGAGAAGCCAGATTGAATTAGTCACCTGAAAAAGAATTTTGAGCTAGAATAACTGAGTTGAACTAGCCAACCAGAGTTCAGAATGAAAAAGAAAGGGTGAGCTTATTGAGCATTAAGTCTCAGAGGCTGAAAACATCAAAGGCCTATCTAGTTTTTCAGGAGTCTAGAAGCTTCCAGGACTAGGCCTATGTTAGCAGATGGAGGTAGTAAGCCTCAGAGATGAAAACCATTGAATAAAAGTTACACTTACATATAAAGTTTGAATTCCCAGAGATAATGTTTACAGAAATCTGGTGTGATGTACCAGAGTAAAGGCCTCAGTAGTGATAGTTGTTCTATCTGAAATAAAATGGAAACTGTTCTTTCCAAAGAAAATTCATGAACCTTACTTTAACTTTTATTATATTTTGTGTTTTTGAGTATGTGAGTATGTGTACATGTGTGTGAAAGTTGCAGTCTGACTTGTGGAATTCATTTTCTCCTTCTTAATATTGAAATGTTTAGAGGTTCAGATCCTTATCTAAGAGTAATTTTGAGACCTGTGTGTTTCGAGGTTTTTTTGTTTGTTTGTTTCTCACAAGTAAATTGATCAATGTGAATCACAAAATCTTATACATAAAAATATTATATGCAAAAAGCTTACCTTTGAGTTTGAACTCACCTCTTCAGACTTACAGTAAGCCACTTTAGCCAAGAAACCAATCAGTCTACATCAGTATGCAGTTTTTAGGAGATGTCAGGTTAAACTAAGTGATGTAAGAATTCAGGAAAACAGAAAGATTCATAATATAACATGCAGTTTTTATCTTTCTGAAATAAACATGAATATATAGAAAAATCTTAAAGTAGTCAAAGTATCACTATACATGGTCATTCATGTATCTTATGTGATACAGAGTATATTTACAATTGAAATATTCATGTGAATGATACATAAAATTTAGCTAGTACATGAAAATTTCACAGCACTGTGGACAAACAACAATAGCCTAGTTGAGAATTATGGTCACTGAATGTATATTATGAAGGTCACAGTGCAAGTTTGAGTGACATGGGACACGGAGTTGGAATCTTTTTTAAGTTAGTTCTTTATTGTATCTTGAGAATAATATATTTACATATATAAATTGTATAAATATAATATTATGTTATCTTATAATGGTATATATAATATATACCACAGAATACGATTCCTAAAGAAAGATGAGAAAATAGCACATAAGAGAAACATTAATCGTAAGTAAACTAAGAAAATCTTTTTAAACATCATCTTCAATGGCAACATTAATAATTTATTTAAAGTAAAGATTACCTATGATATTTTTACTTAATATATGAATAGAAAAGAAAATCACCCTTTAAAAAGCCAAAGCCAATTCCCTATATATTAAAGGTTAAATACAAATTGTCTTTAAAGCATTTAAAAATTAAAGGATCATAATATTGAGAAATGATCATACTTTTTATATGAGGTTTTTAATTTGTGTGTAATTATGTGCCTCACATAGACTAATTTATCTGTGAAAAACAAATAAAAGAAATGTTGAAATTGTTCTTATATAAGGATTTGAACCTTTAAAAGTTTCAATAATATTAAAAAGTCTAAATAAAGTTCAAAGTTGAGTTTTTTTTTAAAAAAAAATCTCAACTTTTTAATGACTATGAGGCCAAATGTCTCTAGGATTTGATTCTGAAAAGTGACTATAACCAACATTATTATTGAATTTTAAGGATCAAACAGTCAAAGGTATAAGAATTCATCTATTTTCCCCTTTTTATAAGTTTCTCTCTAGTAGACTTTTTTACCATCCATTTTCAAACATCCCACCCAGCATCTCTAAAATTTCCCATGGGAAATAATATGGTCTTAAATTAAAGGCATACAACAATTCTCATATCTAGCAACTTTCTGGAGATCACAGCAGTGAGGGATATATGAGCCTCTAAACTGCCTTGGGACAAAGAAGACAGAAAAATAAACTCGGGCTTCCATTTTTAACCATTCACATTCTGAGCAAAATCACAGGGTCTGGTGAATGTTATAATCCTATGTCATGAAATGTTTTACTTTTCCCTCCTAACTCTGTTGTCTCCTTGGCCCATGTTAAGAAGCATAGTAACATTTGTTCAGGCCACAGATTAAAGAAAATAACTTGTATAGGTTATTTCTATAGGTTATATTTTTCTTCTTAGAAAATACTGATATTCTATCCCAGTGAAAAATTTATTAATTATAGGTTCACACACATTTAAGACTTCAAATAATTAATTACTGTGCTCTAAGCAGTATTGTAGGGAACCAAAAAAAAACATTAGTTCAAAATCTAGATATATATGCCTACCTCTGTGTGTATGTGTGTGTGTGTGTGTGTATCAGCATTAATATGAAGTCGATTCAAACTCAGTCTATTAAGACTTGAAATTCTTTGTCTCACTAACTTGAAGAGGAAGAATCAATTCTAGTTTTTTTCATTAATTCTCAAGGAAATTCTGAACAGTAATTTTTGGAACCAAAAATAACGTACAAAGATATTCAGTGAAGCTGCACTGGGAAACACTATTCCGCCCATGATCTTCTCTGTCCTGGAATGAAATTGTTTATTGCATTTATAATTTTAATCTCTAATATAACTTGATTTTCTTTTACTACTGGATTAAGAATTAGTAGATAATTTTGGGGTAGTGAAAACATAAGCAAGGCTTTGAAACAGTGTGGTATAATTTCAAATTAAAAGCACAAAAACTGTCATTAAAAGGTAAAGAGGTATTAATGATATGTTCACTATTTGAGTGACTGACTAAGGTAAGCTTATTGAGAAAAATGTTCTTTGTGATGGAAATAAAAATGGATGAGATGTTACCACTTTTCCTAATTCCCAAGCAAGTCTGAATTAAGGATCACAGTAGCAAGGTATGTGAAACCAGAAGTTTCCAAAAGCTACTGCTACCATAGCATATATTCTACTTCTTTGAGAATCTATAAAAAAAAAGTGTTAATGTTGCATGAATCTATATCTATACCTTTCCATTAATGGTGATTCAAGCTAAGTGGCTTTATAATGTGAACGATATTTTACTTCCTCCATCTATGGACTTTATTCTGCATTCCTTACTAATACAAAAGTTATTTGTGCTCTTCACTTTTTTCTACATTGAGTACTTCTGAAAGTGTATAATCCAGTATTTTCACACAGAACGAAGAAAGTTTTGTTCCATGCTGACCAAAGCAAAATAACAGTTCCCTCTAACAAATGAAAAAATGGCTGTGAAGAACATCTCCCAGGAAGGATTCGTTATCTTTCATGGTTTTGCCATCTTCTCTTCAGACATATATTACTGAAATGGATTCTTACGGTTAAAATTTTCAAATAATTGATTTACATGGATTGATAGCATAAAGTATTAATAGTAAAATGGCAATTCAGTAGATTAATTCTATTATGCAAATTTATGAAGGTAACAAATCCATTTAAATTTATCATATCGTCTGTATAAAGATGGCTTAGGTCCATAAAGATGGAATTAATGTAGCTCTTCAATAAATCTTGGAAAAAACACATATATACTGTGAGAGAATATATAT
>NW_021604564.1:29673966-29719011 GCF_004785775.1 Grammomys surdaster | reverse complement strand
AAAAAAATAGAAATTAGATTAGGAACTATAGAAGCAAGCTTCATTAACAAAAATTTTAAGAGAAAAATTGTAGGGTTTGAATACAAGACAGAAGAAATGGATAACTTGGCAATAGAAAAATGTTAAATCTAAAAGATTCCTGACATAAAAAGCATCCAAGAAATCTTGGATATCCTCATAAAGTAAATATAAGAATAATAGAAACCAAGGAAAGAGTAGAAAGCCAACTCAAGAGCAAAGAGTTTCCAAATAAATCATGGAAGAAAAAATTTCCTAATATAAAAAAGATGCCTTTAAAGATATTATAAGCATTAAAAACACTAAATAGATTAGAGCAGAACAGCAAGTGACCTTACCACATAATGACCAAAACACTAAATACACAGAACAACAACACGAAGAAGTACAACTGAAAGCTAGAAGGAGGAAAAACTGAGTAATAGAGAAACACAGACCTATTAGAATCACACCTGACTTGTTAATGGAGATTCTAAAAGCCAAAATGGATGTGCTTCAGAATCTAAAAGATCACACAAGTCAACCCAGACTATACCCAGCAAAGCTTTCAATTACCACAAATAAAGAAAATAACACATTCTATAATAAAATAAAACTTAAGCAATATCTATCTACACATCCAGTCCAACAGACCGTGCTAGAAGGAAACATACAACTCAAAGAGAGACTAACTAAAACAATGAAAACAAGGAATAAATAATTTCAAACGAGCAAAATCAAAACAGTGGAAACACAGATAGTCAGACACATTCTCTCGCACACATACACAGGCACACACTCAAATGAGCCACCACCACCATCACCTCCACCACCAAAAAAATAACAGGAATCAACAGTCATGATAAAAGTCATGGAGATATTAGATATATAGGAATATATCTAAACATAATAAAGGCAGCTTATGTCAAGCCAACAGTTTATAGCAAAATAAATGGAAAGAAACTCAAAACAATCCCACTAAACTCAGGAACAAGGCACAGCTGCCCACTCTCTCTCTATCTAGTCAATATAGTAACTGAAGTTCCAGCTGGAGCAATAAAACAACAAAAAGACATGAAGGGGATACAGATTGGAAAGGAAGAAATCAAAGTATTACTATTTGCAGATGACATATTAATATTCATAAACAACCACAAAAATTCTACAGCTGATAAACATCTTCAGCAAAGTGGTTTGAATACAAAATTAACTGAAAAAAATCAGAAGCCCTCCTTTATGCACATGATAAATGGGAAGAGAAAGAAATACTGTAAACAACATCTTTTTTAATAGCCAGAGATAATATAAAATATCTTGGTATAACTCTAATCAAGCAAGTAAAACATCTTCATGACAAGAAATTCAAGTCCCCAGTGAAAGAATTTGTAAAAATGGCCATCTTACCCAAAGCAATTTACAGATCCAATCAAATCCCCACCAAAATTTCAAAAATTTTTTGGGGGTCTTAAAGCAGCAATTCTCAACTTCATATGCAAAAAGCAAGCAAAAAAAAAACCAAAAAGAAAAAACAAAGCAAAATAAAATAAAAAACAAAATGCTGTTGCCTGTCTATTGGATATGTTCTACCTAGGCTGTCTTGTCTAGCCTCAGTGAGAATGCTATAACTGTTCTTTCTGTTCTTTCAAACTTGATGTGCCAGAGTTGGGGGATACACAGGGGAGGGGGTGCTTAACCTCTTACAGGAGAAGGAGTAGAGGAATGGGAGAGGATTGTGGATGGAGTGACTGGGAGGGGGCATTGAGCAGATTGTTAAGTGAAAAAAATAAGGAACAAGAAAAAGTAGTCAACTCTCTTCATACCTATTCAATATAGTACTTGAAATATTAACTAGTAACACAATTGAAGAAGGTCAAAACAATAAAAATTGGAAAGAAAGAAATCAAAGCATCTTTATTTGTAGATGATATGACAGTATAGAAAAGTGAACTTGAATGCCTAGGAAAATTCCTATAGCTGATATATACTTACAGCCACATAACTGGATATAAAATTAACACATAAAAAAATCAGTAGACCTCCAATATACAAGTAACAAATAGTCTGATAAAACTAATCACAAAACAACACATTTCACAATAGTCTTCAATATCATAAAAAATCTTGCGGTAACTCTAACCAAACAATTGAAAGAGTTTTATGATTAAAAAATCTTCAATGTTTGAAGAAGGAAATTGAAGAAGCTATCAGAAACTGGAAAGATGTCCCATGCTCATGGGTTGGAGGATTAACATAATAGAAATTTCATCCTAGCAAAAGTAATCTACAGATTGATGATAATTCCTACCAAAATTTCACTAGATTTCTCCAAAGATCTTGAAAGGACAATAATCAGCTTTATATGCCAAAATAAAGATCCCAAATTAGCTATTACAATCCAAAACAGTAAGAGAACTGCTGGAAATCTTGAATTCCATATTTCAAGTTGTATTACAACGCTATAGGTATAAAAATAGCAGGGTACTGGCATAAAACCACATGTGTTGATTAATGGAACCAAATGGAAGACCCAAGACAAATCTCCACATATACTAACACGTAATTTTTTTATGAAAAGGCAGAAATACATACTGGAGTAGGTATAGCGTCTTCAACAAGTTGTCTAACTAGATGTAAGCACATAGAAGAATGGAAGTGTATCCAAACTTTCACCCCCTGCACAAAGCTCAAGTCCAAAATGATCAAAGACTTCAGCATAAAACCAGGTACTGCAGTTGATAGAAGAAAAAATACAGAGCAGCCTTCAACTAATTGGAACAGCTGGAGACTTCCTGAACAGAACACTGCTCAGGCAATAAAATCAACAACTAATAAATGGGACCCCGTGAAATCTAAATTTTTCTGTAAGCAAGATAGCCACCATCGTTTAAAAAAAAATAGCAACCTACAATATTGGAAAAGTTTGTACCAGTTCCGTATCTGAGGGAGGACTAATATCCAAAATATATGAAGAATTCAATAAACTAGATTCCAAATAATAATAATAATAATAATAATAATAATAACAATAATCATCCTGTGGGTCCCTTGTTCTTGAGGGCATCCCATGACGATCTTCGGCCCAGCCGTGTGTGGGGGTCGAGGCCAAGGAGTCAGAGTAGGAGCAGGGAGGGGAGATGTCCTGTCTCTGCTGCTGCCTCTGCTCACATCTCCGCTGTTGCCACCAGTCACTCCCAGGTGCTGTACTTGTCTTTCCACACTGAGCCGGCCTAGGCTGGGCAGGTAGGAAGCCAGCTAAGTGGCAAGGAGGCAGCTTGGTGTCCCAGGCAGGTTCCGGAAGAGCAAATCTCTTCCCAAATGTTACAGCTCTTGCTACAGAAACTCATGAACACCAGGATGATTCACACACATACACACCTTTTACTTCTCCTAAGTAGAATGCTATTTACAGTTTCAGGGTGGGTAAGGGTCTGGCAGCAGATAACCCTTTGGGTATGAGAGCTTGGAGATACCTCATCTACATATGGGAAATCCTGAGGCACTGTTACTAATGACTGTTGGCCACAGACCTCTTTGTGGGAGGGGCTGTGGAGGGCTGAAGCTAAAAGAAAAGAACCAGGGCTCAGGAGCAGAGCGGAATGCCTGCCGTCTGATAAAATAAAGGTCTGGGGTTTAAGACCTATGCCCAACCAGGTACCCAGCTGCTTCTCACAGCCCACTGCCCCAAATAATCCAATTTAAAAATAGGATACATTTTAAATACAGAATAGAGGCAACTGAAATGGCTGAAAAAGTTAATGAATGTTCAACATCCCTAGCCATCAGGAAAATGTGAATCAAATTACTTTGAGATTTCATCTTACACCTATTAGAATGGCTAAGTTCAACAAACAATGACTGTTCATGCTGTCTAAGATGTAGAGATAGAGGATCACTCCTACATTGCCGGTGTGATTTCAAACCTGTACATCCATTGTGGAAATTGGTGTAGCCCTTCCTCAGAAAGTAGGGATTCATTCTAACACCAAATCCATCTAAGAGCATTTTAACAAAGTACATTTTATCCTAACACAAGGACACTTGCTGGACTATGCTCATTGCTGATCTACTCATAAGAGCCAAAATCTAGTAACAACCCAGATGCACCTCAACTAAAAAATGTATAAAAATATGTGGTAAATTTACAAAATGGAGTATTATTCAACATGTTTGTTTGTTTGTTTTGTTATTTGGCAGCATGAAATATGCAGGTAAAGGACACTAAAAAAAACAAATAAACAAATATCCTGAGTGAAATAAGCCAGATCCAGAAGTATGAACATAGTTTTAATTTGGTTGACTGCGGATATTAGCCAAATATGTAAATGATCACCAAAATATAATCACTAGACCTAGAGAGGTTATCTATAAAGGAAGATACAGAGGAGAGGGACTCCTGGATCTACCTTTGAGGGGAAATAGAATACATTTTATGGATGGTCACAGGGTGAGGTGATAAGCAAAGGGAGAGGAGATGGGATTAAGGGAAGGAATGCTGGCTAGGGGTAGACACCTGGAATTGAGGTGCATTTGAGAAGAAGTCTGGAAACCTACTGCAGTTGAAACTTCCTAAACTACCTGAAGAATAGCCTAATAAAATGTACAAATATTTGAGGAGACAAAGTCCCAACTGGCCATCTCTCGTTACCTAGTGAAACTTCTGGCAACAGGACTGGATTACATCCAATTTAGTGTTTGGCTAAAAGAATCCTATTAATATCCTCAAACGCCCAAGACTATTCCCAAGACAATAAATTGTTCACTGCAAACTCACCATGAGGCCCCATTGCTGAAAACAACATATGTACAAGTCATTGTACATGGAGAAAGTAAGCTGGCTCACCTATAGGACCTTCACTGATACAGTCTAGTTTTTGTAGTATGGGAAGTTACAGTGCAGCATACCAAAGACAATATGCTGGAGAAAAGTGGCACTAAAATTGTGGAGTGACCAACTAAGACCTGAGTTGACTAATGGGCTCCTCTACAAGATGGAATGCATATGTGAACCTGCTTAGGTGATCAGGAAGCAGAGATTACACAGCCCAGAGGTCTAGGATAAAACTAAATATTACCAGTCTAAAACAAACAAACAAAAAAACAAATAAAATAAAATAGAATTAATAATAATGACTCTTTATCATATTAACCTATTCTCATAGAAAAATGCATCATTCAGTCAGCATCGAAGAAGCTTCTAGAAACGGGGGTGGGGGGACAGTAGGACACTATGCAGAGGGTGAAACCTTATAACACAGAGCTATAAAAAGAATGTCTGCCACAAATCCCCTAGAGCTCAGGGAACCTGGTAGAAGAATAATCAGATTAAAATATAAGAGTTAGACTTATTGGGGGCCTTATGAGAACAAAGCCCTCCAAATCAACTGAGCAAAACATGTATGATATTAAGGAGACTGAAGCAGAAAGCGCAGGGCTGACCAGGGTTTGAACGAGGTCCACTCCTATGCATTGTAGTCTTTAGTTTAATATTCTTATGGAATTCCTGGATGCGTGAACAAGAGGGTCTCTTGTTCTTGTGATTTCTCTTGGGCCTCTTTTACTTACATTGTTTTGTCTTGTACAACATCTCTATGATTCTTTTAAATCTTACTATATTTTATTTTGTTAAAATATTAAATCACATTAACTGCAAAATAACTTTAGGATGCTGAAGTAATTCTTCCTGCAATCATTACAAACCTATCAAGACGAACACATGCATAACAAAGTAAACTATGCAACTCTATCATCTGTAGGTGTGAAGCAGTTGGCAATTTGAATTTCAAAATATATCTTCACATTTCTGATGGTCAAGGTTTCTATGTTGTTAGTAATTTTACTGAAGCATCTTGTGTTATTTATTAATAACAAGTCTTCCCATTTGAAAGTTCTTAGAGGAAAAAAAATGAGAGAGAGACAGAGAGCAAGCAAGGAAAAAAAACTTTCAAAAGTCCTTGGTGCCTGTGTATCCCTTGAGGCTCCCATATCTCTGTTCTTCTCACAGAAAAATCCGGATTCACAGTTTCTGATTAGGAAAGAGTTCCATGAGATTTCCCTGTGGATAAAAATCTTACTTGAAAGAAAAGTCCCAAGTTTGGGCGAAGAGCCACCAGGAGAGCCAATTTTCCCTGGAAACTCAGATCAGATTCCTTAGTAGGGAAAGAAAAGCCTTACTCATGTCACCCAGAAATACACAAGAAAAAAGCACACCAATTTACTATTTATATTTTTTCTCATTTTTGTTCCACTGTGAATAATTATTTAAGTAAAAAAATTATGAGATTTTATTTTCATTTTTAAAAGTTTATAAATAAAGCCATGTTCTAGACTGGAGGTTTTTATTTACTTTCAATAATTAAATTTAAAATACTGAAATCTTATTAAGGAATTCAAGTTTATTAATTGAAAACATTGTGATTATGAATTGTAAAGTAATATTAACTTTTCTTTTTAATTTTTATTGCTTTAATCCATGAATATAATTAATAATTCTGTTACTCCTGGGGCTTGGTGCCTTGATCTGGATAATGAATCATTTATAAAGGAATGAGCCCCAGGGAAGTAAATTAAATTATTCCTTTACTCTATGCAGAAGATGGCTTAGATATTTTAGATTGGAAAATGTTTCTGGTGGGTCATATAAACTCCTGTGGGTATGATAGCCTCCAGCTACACTTGAGTGAATTTAAGCTTTTTTAATTGGAAAAAGAAAACAAATTAAAAAATTTAAAAATTTAAAAATCAGATGGGTAACAAATACTTCATCAACACCAAGAATATGTTGCATGAGTGTATAGTATGTATAATTTATACATATAGAGATATAATATAAAACATATGCAACAGAAACTATTGCTTTATATTTTCTACCTTTTATATTTGCTACCTTTATATTCAGTTTGTAATTCCTGACCATCCCAACCTTCCCTCAGCTTAAACTCTCCAGCTGTATCAGCTAAGCTCAAGTTAACTGATTCTAGGAAAAGTAATTATAAGGAAAATAACAGCTGAAAGTTAAAGGATTCTTACACCTGTTGGTTATAAGTAGGGTCTCCATTGATTTAAATGACATTTATTTTTACAACTGATTAGTTAATTGGAGAATTAGAGATCGCTCCTAAATAGAGGCTATGCTATAAAATAAATTATAATTAGGAATAGACTTCATAGAAAATCTTGGAGGCCTGATATCAGATATACTGAAATGCTTTCCTTTGATTTGCTACTGTGACTCTTTAGTTTGAAAATAAATTTTGGGATGAAAATATGCTCCTTCTGGGGTCATTTGTCTAATAATTATTATATACATGCATTTAAGATGGAGTATCTATCAATCATTTCATTTGTACGCACGCATGTGTGTGTGTGTGTGTGTGTGTGTGCGAGCTTACATTTAGATAAGTATCAGGGGGCTGGGAGCTGTTCTCCACATAAGAAAGAGGACTTCAGATAAGATACCTAGCATCAATGTTAAGGAACAGATATGCAGTGTATCTGCAATCACATCACTTGGTGATCAGAGATAGGAAGTTCTCTAGAATGTTCAGCCAGCCACTCTATATAAATTGGTGAACTATAGGTTCACTGACTGAATTTGTCTTAAACAAACAAACAAACAAACAAACACTAATGTGAAAATCCAATAGACCAAGACACTAGAAATGAAATTCTGGCCACCAAAGTATGTTTCTTACACACATAAAAACTCCCATGAATATATATCATGCAAACCCTCTTGAACATAGATGTCATATGTACACACAAACAAAAAATAAGAATAAACATCAGTATGGATAAATAAAAAGATACTATAACTCAGACTAAGATACAAATTAGAATCCAGCTACAATAGCGGCAACAGGTGGGCATGCACATTTTCGATAGATTTAGAAATAACAGTGGAAATATGTTTCTGTTGTTCCTAAGGTCATTATTTGAGGCAAAGTTTTCTTTCCATTTCATTGTTATTGGAGAAATGCTTTAGGTCACTTTCCGGCATCTATGCAGAAAGGAAGCATGGCTTCATGCAAATGGCTTTTAGTGTGTCTGGAAATGCTACCTTGCCAGGCTGGCAATGGAGAAAAAAACCTCATGTTTTATTTTGAAAACACCTTTAAAATATGTATTTAGAATCACTTTAAGGAAATTGGCTTTCCATTAGTATTTCAACATTCAGCCAGGATGAGCGTACTAGATGAACCTTAATCTATGATTTTCTCAAGCCTATTTAGCTTAATCCTTTCCTAATGCATCCTTTGCCCAACTTATCTTTTGAAATATGGCTTCCCATAAGCTCCAATGATGCTTTTAAAATTCTTTAAAAAGTCAGTAAGGGTTTTTTTTTCCTCTCCAGAATTTTACTCTTTAGATGTAACTATGATAAAAATACTTCAGTGACACAAAAGTGCAAGACATTTACAAACAAAAATATCCTCTTGAGGACTGCTTTTTTCTCTGCAGAAGTAAACACTACTAATAATGGCTTGTTTACTTTTTTTTATTTCAATTTTATTTCAAGTCAATTCCAAACAAAATGGATGGAACTATACAAGTATTTGGAGCTGTGGTTTATATTCCTGTGTAAAACAGAGTATGTAACGTCAAATTTTTTTATTAAGTTTTAAAGTGCTGAGAACTCAAATGGAAAACCAAATACAAATACACAACACAATTCAAAATAGTTAATATAACAAAAATACAAACAAATATTATAGCTCAGTACCACATATGAAAATGAACTGTTTTAATTTTGCAAATTAAAGTGTATTCAAACTCATCTACTCTAAATAAAATTTGTTGCTTACCTGAGATTTTTGGTTCCTAGCTCATTTTGTTTTTTTAATCTATGATTTTAATTTCCCATCACTCACTACAACTCAGTTTCTCCATGACATTTATTTATATAGACTCTTAGAGAATATTGAATTCCTTTTTAAAAATGCAAGTGTACTGACTTTGTAAATGGATTTTTACCCTAAAACAGCCTTATAGACCTCTTATCTTTTGACACTGGAAGCTAAAGCCAGCACAAGCCTGTGGAAATGAAATTTTATATTGTACTAATTAAGTGAGTTACTCACCTGTTTAGAAAATTCAGTATGTGGAGCAATGTTATTACGATTGTCATAAAGTATTTAAATCTACACCTCCAATTCATCCATTAGAATTTTTATGTTCAACATAGGTATGCATATTCAAGTATATTTCATATATTAAGAGTAGAAGATAAAATGATTTAATGTGTTCCTAAAGTATTTATATGCTGTATAAATGAAAATATTCATGTATAAATATAGATATTCTTATATAAAGAAGCATACTCCTTATATGCTATATAAAAAAGCAAATGATAAAATGTATTATGTGAATGTTATGACTACAGATTAAATGCATAGAAAACATTAAGTGTATAAGTCTTTTTTTTTTGCATGCTTCGGGGTTAAATATTAAAACTTCTAAAGAATTAAATAAGTTTATATTCATGCATATATTTGACAATACAAAGTGAAGTTTCAGGCCACATATAGTCAGAGTGATGATATACTAGCTATGGATATTTTAATATTCAGAATACACAGGGAGGAAAGCTAAAGATTGACTTTTCAGAGCAAATTTTCCTTGAACAGGATGCTTATTTGATTTCTTCATATTACAAATGGAATACCATCTATTACTTGAGTATCAGTGGCATAATATAGCACCCACTTAGCATGCTATAACCAAATTGCTTATGCTATAGAAGATTATAAATCAGTTAAGCTCTGCCTCCAGAAGCCAAAAGTTCTTTATGTAAAGCCTCAGCTTTCTTAAGTCATCTTCCCCATTTCTCATCATCTGTCGTAAGAGGTAAACACAGAATTTTACAAGTGCCAGGCTCATGGCATGTTCTGAGTAGATGCTATGTCTTATTTTGGTTTTCATTAATCTTATAATATTAAATAGTACGTTAATGAAAAATTGAATGAATATCCCTATAATCTGGCATGAGCCTTTAATTCCAAATACAGATACAGTGTGTAAGTTTTCTTGTTACAGAAAATTATTTTTGTAAAATCCAATATCACCCTATTTATGTTTGCACAAAGACAGTGTTATTCTTCATTCAGAAATATTTTGCTGATTCTCTTTCCAGAATATATACACTTTAAACTGTTTTAGACTGAGAATACTATTATCATATTTTCTCTAAAACCATATCTTGTGTGTTGTATGAACTTTCCACTACTGATGAGAAAAATATTTCTGTATTTTCTTTTTCTTTCTGTTGCCTTGTTATATTGTTATTTAGTTCATTTATCTTCTTAAAAGTAGAAAAGAGAGGCTGAAAGTGGAAAGAGGAGTAGTTGATGCTGTAGGCAACTTAAAACTTAACTGCCCCAGGACATATCCTGGGAGAAGCACATTCCTTAGCCAGAGAACAGTTGCTGGATTAACATTCAGAGGAAGGAGAAAAAAGTGGATTAACATTCCTCAGAGCACAGGGGAGGGAACCCATCTGCCGGTGAGAAAACCCCAGAGCATGTATACACATGGACCAATACTTGCCACTTACAGACAAGAGAGGTCATTGTCACTTGATTCTCCAAAGACCAATCAGTTTAAAAATTCTCACTGTTCCACCAATCATATTGTGCCTAGTCACTGTTTCTCTAGTCCACCCCTTAAACTGTATAAAAACTGTTCTTAGCTTCAGCTCAGGGTTCTCTTGCTTGCATGCCAGGAAACTCAAGTACACTGGTTTTTATCAATTCATCAATAAGCCTCATGTTATTGCAGTGAATCCCATCCGTGAGTGTTTCTGGGGGAGCGCATCCCCTGGTTTTAGATCTTAGAATCCAAAAATGCCAGTCAATGATGGAACCACAAAGTTTAGTGGTAAGTTACATAAACAGCAATAATTGTTAAAATTAACTTTTCTTTGTTTGAAAGAACTAATACTTTCATTGCAAAGCTGAAGTGATTCTCTTAATTTCATCCCTTACATTTTTTCTCCAGGCACAAGAAATCAAGATGAGTTAGATGAATTGTTTATTTAAAATAATATCATTTTATTTACACCTCATTGTAATTCCTAAATAATGTGTAAATAGAGACATAGCCTCCATGAAAGATGGCTATTAAAATATTTTAAGATCATTCTTCATAAAATAAAGATTAGTGGTTAATGGAGCAAGCTCAATTCTTTCCTGAGTACCAGTGATACGGTCTGCCTCAGATATAAGTAATTTCTCTCATAGTATATTGTAGATATCTATTTTATTATAAATTTCTTTAAAAAGAGTGTACTAGCAACTTAATGCTAAGCACTATTTGGGGGGCATTATTTTTAAAGTTTATTTTTTCTGAGGCTATTTCTGTGGTGTGTGTGTGTGTGTATGTGCGTCTCTGTGTGTGTATGCATCTGTTTTAATCTCATGTTGAGGCTGTCAGGCAATCTTGTCTTCCTCAATTCCTCTTCAACAAATCTGGAACTCAGTTATTAGCTAGACTGTCTGGCTAAAGAACCCCAGGGATTATTCAGTTTCATACCCATCTTTTCACTAGACAAGAGACCTCTGAAGTTTAATTAAGTACATTCTACAAATAATATTCTCTATAGTTGGCCAGGGAGTGGAATGTGGTAGATTGAATGAGACCAGAATGGGCTCATTTGTTTAAATAATTGATCCCCAGTTTGTGGAACTGATTGTGAAGGATTAGGAAACACGACCTTGTCAGAAGAGACATGTCATTGGACTCAACTATTTCAAAAGCACACAATATCCTTTGCTCTCTACTTCACAGTTCTTTCATGATGTGGCTCATGGGACAAAGTTCATGTTGACAGGCTTGGTGATAAGTACCTTCAAACACTGAACCATTTTCTTTGTACCTTTTTTATTTCTTACAGCGTATATAAGAATATTTTGTTATTAATGCTAATGCTATTATGTCACTATATGTTGTATTTCCAACAAAGGATATATGAAACCATTCTTGTCTTCTACAAAGGCTTCCATTTGTGTGTGTGTGTGTGTGTATGTGTGTGTTTTCAACACTGTCACTAGTCTATGTCTCTTCCTTTCATAGTGTGTGTGTGTGTGTGTGTGTGTGTGTGTGCAAGGTTAGAGTGGCTTTATTTCAATGGCTCAACCACATAGTTACAACCACAGCAAGCTTTGGATCAAAAGAAATGAGTACATAAGAGTATCTGTGATTAGTGATAAACACTGATCATATTAAACAAAAATGTGACAGAAATTAAAAATCAGGATAGAAATTTTAAATGGTCCCAAACATTTACAATTTATTTAAGAAAGAATGTTTCCTATATGAATGCATTTGTGTGTGAAAACAAAGGATAGTCTGTGTAGATGGATGAACATAAGTTAAAGTCAGTCATAACTTGAATACTTTTATGGTAAACAGGCAAAATATTAGAGACTCACATCATTGTACACTCTGTTTATCAGAATAGAAAGTTCATTCACAATTTGCTACTGCTGCTGTTTAAAAGAAACAAAGAAGACAGAGGACCATGGGCAGTGGGAATCTAAGAAGTTAGAAAAGGCAGGGTTGAATAGTGGGGATACTTTAGGTAGTTATTGTGAAAGAGAGAGTGAACAGTTTCTATATGTCATTCAAACAAGAAATTAGCATGGCTGCACTATCCAGGAATGTATCTCTTTGCATTTTGAAAGCATAGTACCAGACAGAAATTAATGGAACTTACTAGGTAGAGCATTGTTCTTCATAGCACTAGATCAGCTATGTTCCTTTCCTCAATACGGGACTTGATGTGCGGATTTTTCTTCAGTTTCTGAAAAATGAAATATATGTAATTAGAGAGCGCAGAAGCATTGATTTAGCTTTTATTGCCTTCATTCTACTAAAGTATGATGATTTGATTTTCAATCTTATCTAGAGAAAATGTAACATATCCATGAAGGAAAACTAAAGCAAAACTAGCAGAAAAAAATGTTTAAAAACATAATATTTTTTTTTTAATTTTTTTATTGGATGTTTTATTTACATTTCATATGTTGTCCCCTTACCCCATCCCCCACCCACCCAGGAACCCCCAATCCCCTCACACCTCCTCCTTCTTCTTTGTGGATGTAACCTCTATCTACCCCCCCACTCCCACCTCCCCACCCTCAAAACTCCCACCCCCTGGGGCGTCCAGCCTTCATGAGGTCAAGGATCTCATCTTCCACCTGTGCCCAGCAGGGCCCTCCACTCTTATATATTCAGCTAAGGCCCTGGATCCCTCCATAAGTGCTCCCAGGCTGGTGGTTTAGACCCTGGGAGCTGTGGTTGGTTGGTATTGTTGCTCTCCTCATGGGGCCACAAATCCTTTCAGCTCCTTCAGTCTTCACTCTAACTCCTCCATTGAGAACCCCATAATCACTTCAATGGCTAGTTGTGAGCATCTGCCTCTGAATATGTCAGACTCTTGAAGACCTCTGAGGAGACATCCATATCAGGCTCTTATCAGCATGCACTTCCTGACTTCCACATCAGCATCTACCTTTGGTGACTGCACATGGGATGGATACTCAGGTGGAAAGGTCTTCAGACGGCCCCTCCTTCAGTTTTTGTCCCTCGCTTTGTCTCCATATTTGCTCCCTTGAGTATTTTGTTGCTCCTTCTAAGAAGGACCGAATCACCCCCACTTGGTCTTCCTTCTTTATGGACTTCATGTGGCCTGTGAGTTGCATCTTGGGCATTTTAAGGTTCTGGGCTAATATCCAATAATCAGTGAGTGAATACCATGTGTGATCTTTTGTGATTGGCTTACCTCACTCAGTATGATAATTTCTAGTTCCATCCATTTACCTAGGAACCTCTCAAATTCATTGTTTTTAATAGCTGAGTAATACTCCATTGTGTAAATATACCACATTTTTTTAATCCATTCCTCAGTTGAAGGACATCTGGGTTCTTTCCAGCTCCTGGCTATTATAAATAAGGCTGCTATGAACATAGTTGAGCATATGTCCTTATTATATGTTTGAGCACCTTCTGGGTATATGCCTAGGAGTGGTATAGCTGGATCCTCGGGTAATGCTATGTCCAATTTTCTGAGGAACCGCCACACTGATTTCCAAAGTGGTTGCACCATCTTGCAGTCCCACCAACAATGGAGACATAACAACAGAAACGGAAGAAATTAAAAAAATCATCAGATCCTACTACAAAGGTCTATACTCAACAAAACTGGAAAACCTGGATGAAATGGACAATTTCCTAGACAGATACCAGGTACCAAAATTAAACCAGGAGCAGATAAACCATCTAAATAGTCCCATAACCCCTCAGGAAATAGCAGCAGTCATTAAAAGTCTCCCCACTAAAAAAAGCCCAGGACCAGATGGTTTTAGTGCTGAATTCTATCAGACCTTCAAGGAAGACCTAATACCAATTCTCTTCAAACTATTCCACAAAATAGAGACAGAAGGAACACTACCCAATTCGTTCTATGAAGCTACAATTACACTCATTCCCAAACCCCACAAGGACCCAACAAAGAAAGAGAACTTCAGACCAATCTCCCTTATGAACATCGATGCAAAAATACTCAATAAAATTCTAGCAAACCGAATCCAAGACCACATCAAAACAATCATCCATCATGATCAAGTAGGTTTTATCCCAGGAATGCAGGGATGGTTCAATATTCGGAAATCCATCAATGTAATCCACTATATAAACAAACTTAAAGAAAAAAACCATATGATTATCTCACTAGATGCTGAGAAAGCATTTGACAAAATTCAACATCCCTTCATGATAAAAGTCTTGGAAAGATCAGGAATTCAAGGCCCCTACCTAAACATAGTAAAAGCAATTTACAGCAAACCAGTAGCCAACATCAAGCTAAATGGAGAGAAACTTGAAGCAATCCCACTAAGATCAGGGACTAGACAAGGCTGCCCACTCTCCCCCTACCTATTCAATATAGTACTGGAAGTCTTAGCCAGAGCAATTAGACAACAAAAAGAAGTCAAAGGGATACAAATAGGAAAGGAAGAAGTCAAAATATCGCTATTTGCAGATGATATGATAGTATACTTAAGTGACCCCCAAACTTCCACCAGAGAACTCCTAAACCTGATAAACAACTTCAGCAAAGTGGCTGGTTATAAAATCAACTCAAACAAATCAGTAGCCTTCCTCTACATGAAAGATAAACAGACTGAAAAAGAAATTAGGGAAATGACACCCTTCACAATAGTTGCAAATAATATAAAATACCTTGGTGTGAATCTAACCAAGCAAGTGAAAGACCTGTATGACAAGAACTTCAAGTCTCTGAAGAAAGAAATTGAAGAAGATCTCAGAAGATGGAAAGATCTCCCATGCTCATGGATTGGCAGGATTAATATAATAAAAATGGCCATCTTGCCAAAAGCAATCTACAGATTCAATGCAATCCCCATTAAAATCCCAACTCAATTCTTCACAGAGTTAGAAAAGGAAATTCTCAAATTCATATGGAATAACAAAAAACCTAGGATAGCGAAAACTATTCTCAACAATAAAAGAACTTCGGGAGGAATCACCATCCCTGACCTCAAGCTGTACTACAGAGCAATAGTGATAAAAACTACCTGGTATTGGTACAGAGACAGGCAGGAAGATCAATGGAATAGAATTGAAGACCCAGAAATGAACCCACACTCCTATGGTCACTTGATCTTTGACAAAGGAGCTAAAACTGTCCAGTGGAAAAAGGACAGCATTTTCAACAAATGGTGCTGGTTCAACTGGAGGACAACATGTAGAAGAATGAAAATTGATCCATTCTTATCCCCTTGTACAAAGCTCAAATCTAAGTGGATAAAGGACCTCCACATAAAACCAGATACACTGAAACTAATAGAAGAGAAGGTGGGGAAAAGCCTCGAATACTTGGGCACAGGGGAAAAGTTCCTGAACAGAACTCCAATGGCATATGCTCTAAGATCGAGAATTGACAAATGGGACTTCATAAAATTGCAAAGTTTCTGTAAGGCAAAGGACACTGTCAATAGGACAAAACGACAACCAACAAATTGGGAAAAGATCTTTACCAATCCTTCATCTGATAGAGGGCTAATATCCAATATATACAAAGAACTCAAGAAATTAGACTCCAGGCAACCAAATTACCCTATTAAAAAATGGGGTATAGAGCTTAACAAAGAATTTTCAACAGAAGAAACTCGAATGGCCGAGAAGCACCTAAAGAAATGCTCGGCATCCTTAGTCGTCAGGGAAATGCAAATCAAAACAACCCTGAGATTCCATCTCACACCAGTCAGAATGGCTAAGATTAAAAACTCAGGTGATAGTAGATGCTGGCGAGGGTGTGGAGAAAGAGGAACACTCCTCCATTGTTGGTGGGACTGCAAGATGGTAAAAACATAATATTTGATCGCACTCTTTACACTGTAAAGGACTTGTGATCAATAAAATATTATTTTGTAAAATAGAAGATTCCATAAAGAATATGCAAGAGTTAAAGTGAGGAGGGGATAATGGAGCAATTAAATTAGCAGGATTTAAAATAACTTCCTTTTATACCTTTTGTTCCAAGCCACAAAGGTAGCAGTATAGCTATGGGAAGGGGATAACATCCCATTTTATTATTCTGTGTTTTCATGCATTAAAATTTATTGTCTGAAATTAATCTTTTTTGATAAAAAAAACCTTTGTAGATATACTTTTTTAAGAGATTTACCCATTTGGTTGTCCAAATCACTGTGAAAACTTTCTTAGAAAAAAAAAATGATGACTAATATCTCAACCATGCCTGTATCATAGAATTACAGACTAAACACAGCTACTTAATTTGGGGATGTTAGCAGTTCTTATAGACTGTAATTATTATCAAATGGATTTTTTATTTGTTTCTGCTTCAGTAAAGTGCCATTCATATTCAATGGAGTGTGTCAGATTTATAAGGCAGACAGTAAAAGTGTGACTATTTTACTATTATCCAGCCTTAGCACACAGAAACAGAAAAATTGCAAGTATCTATCTGTTTATTTCAATGAAAATCCTAAGTATATAGTATTTATGAAATTTTCAATGCACCACTGATTAATATATGATCTTTTCTTAAGGTTAATTGCCATTTTGATAAATACTGCTTTTTCTGAAACTAGATCTATTTTCTCACATTACATAACCTGATTATGATTTTCCCTCCCTCTCATCCTCCCAGTTCCTGCTGACCTCCATTCATATCCAGATCTACTCATTTAATTCTCATTTTAAAAAGCTACAATGACATAGTAATAAAATATAACATAGTATTATATAATATATATATACATATATATTATATATATGATAATAATATAATAACAAATTATACAAAATCACCACATTGGAATTAGACAAGACAAGCAGATAAAAGAAAAAGAGCCCAGCAGAAGGCACAAAAACCAGAAACCTATTTTTGAAAATGAAAAATGCCATAAAAACACAAAATTGTAAACCATAATATTTATGCAAAGGACCTGTAATGTGTAAAAAAATACAATATTATGGCACAAGGAACCTCCAAAAGATAAAATTGAATTTATTTTCTGTTGGCTATTCACTGCCCAGCATGTAGCCTATCCTTGAGTGTAGTTTCTTTCCTTAGTGAGACTCCTTGCAAAATAACTAAATTTTCATTTACGAGTTGTTATCAGTTGGCAACTGCTCCTGTGTTCGATAAAAGGGCATGTGTTCACCCTTCCTTTCATCTCTAGGACCCCATGTGTTGCTGACCTGTGCAGTCCTTGTGCATGCTGTCTCAGCCTTTGTTCATATCTGCAAAGACCGCATTGCTTACTTGGTGAACTATATGCATTCCCTCTGCCTCTTATATGCTTCCTATCACCGTTTGCTCGGGGTTTACTTAGCCCTGACAGGAGGGATGTGTTGGAGATATCCCTCATAGGGCTGAGACTTCCATGATCTCCACTGTCTGGCTCTGAGTCTCAGTATTTGTTCTACTGCAGGAAGAAGCTTCTCTGATGATGGCTGAGCAAGCCTCTGATATATGAGTAGCAGAATATTGTTAGGAGTAATTTTTATTGCTACATTTCTTTTTGATTTGTTCTTAAGTTCAGTTTTCAAGAAGTTCTTTTTGAGAATAATAGCATCTATATATATCATTAAGGAAAATTGATTCATGATTATCTTTGTTGAGTATTTATATTGTTTGATTATCAGGGTAACATGACATTGTAAAACAAATTGTGCAATGTAACTTTATCTGTTTTGTGGAATAAATTGAGGAGCCTTGGCATTTATTCTAGTTAAAAATATAGTAGAACAATGTGTAGGATAACCAATAACCATTGGGCTCTAGGCTTTCTTTGGTTGGAAACTGTTTAATTCCTGCTTCAGCTTCACTATAGGTCACTTTCAATGTTATATCTAATCTTGATGAAATCTTGTTCAGTATTATGTATTAAAAATATCTATTTCTTTTAGATTTTCTAATTAGTTAAATTACAGAATGTGTGTTTGTCTGTGTGTGTATGTGTGTCTGTGCCTGTGTTTATATATGTCCTATTTTAATGAAATTAGATTCTTTTTTTCCATACAATATATCCTGATTATGCTTTCCCTTGCTCTCTTCCTCTCAGTTTCTGCTATCCACCCTCCCATTGGGATCCATGTTCCCTTTCTCTCTCTCTCTCTCTCTCTCTCTCTCTCTCTCTCTCTCTCTCTCTCTCTCTCTCTGTGTGTGTGTATGTGTGTTTGGCAGGTACATATATTTACTAGTAGACACACATTTCCAATTGCCCAATCAAGTGGATAAAATTTTGTCACTGTTGTAAAAGTGGAAAAATTAACCAAGAAAATATTTAGAAATTATAGAGACTGACTTACATTAGTAGGACATGTAAGTTTAGGAAGAAATGGAGGAGAGTTCCTTCAGGTTTCAAAGTCTTACAGAAACAATGTTGAAAGATGCAACTATCGAGGAACTTCATCCTACAAATGACAACAAAAGCTTTGATGGTGGTCAGCTTATATATTTTAAAAAAAAGACTACCAGAATATTAAGGACATGAGCTAAAGAGCTCTATGCAAGTATGAATACTTTGTGGAGATGAGAAGGTCCAATCAGAACTGAGAGACCAAGAATATAGAAGATTATTATTAATTGCTTGATATATGATAGAAACTGGTCAAAAGATGCTATTTTGCAGTAACAAGAGATAACAAAGTATTCAGTATGGAAACACCTTAACAAGTAAACCAATAGGGATTGGAGAGGTGACTCAGAGTTTACGAAAACTTGATGCCCTTCCAATCTTCCAAGGTTGGAATAATAACATCCACATCAAGCACTTCACAACTGTCTATTGCTTGAGTTCCAGAAAGTCATATGGAATTTTTGTCTATGCAACAACTGCATGCACAGAGTGACACACCCAGGTATGCACATACACATGGGCAATAGATAAATATTTTTAAAAAGAAAATACGGTCAGCGTGATAACTGTCAAAAAAATGCAAACCTTTCTAAACTAAATACTAAAATAACTATTGAAATACATATACATAAGATACTGTGAAAATAGTAACTGTAAAATAGTAATTAGAAAATAAGATAATATGACATATTTGAAACTAAACCAAACCACTGTCAGTAACTGTAATATGGCTTTAACAAGTATGTTAAATTAAGAGACAAAATACAGATCTCTAAATGTGTTCATAAGCAAATACAGCAGTATGCACTAATTGTGTGAACAATCTTAAACTTTTATCTTAAATAAAAATAAAACAGTAAGAATATGCGTAGCAAGTAGTTGGAAACAATGAAACAGAAAAAAAGGTTGTCAACTTTATATCAAAGGACAATTTGAGCCAAGAAGCTTTAGCTGAATAAAGAAGTTATGTAGTTTTAGGTGTATTCTGCAATGAAAATCATTCTAGCTTCAAGTGAAGAGCTGGACTTGCCAGTCACTTCTATAAAACAAGCTGTTAAAAAGCTGTCATGAAAAAGAATCAGCATACACTCAATAGAGTATACTTGGATTAAAATTGAGTTTGCTGGTACTGCTACTAAAATAAGCAAACTTTACATTAAAATAAACTACCTACAGGAAATGTAGGATAACCAGTAGCTGAAAATCTTTGGATTTTTTTTTTCATTGAAAAAAGTCAGAAAATGCATGTTTTTTTTTTTTTACTTACACTTGAAAAGGCATAAAATTTCATTTCTAGAGTATAAATAAAAGTTACTATGAATTATAATATAGAATTGAGGCTAAATTGTCTGGGATATTGGAGCCTGCCTTTAATCCTAGTATTTAGGAGACAGATACAGGCAGCTTTCTGTTACTTCAAAACTACCCTGATTGACATAGAAGCCAGAGCTTCTTAGAAATACCTCATTCAAAAAGAGAGGGAGGATGATATTAATAATTTTAACAGAGTAACCATCAGATAGAATTTCAGGGCAAAATTATTTTTATTTGTTAAAGTGGAAAAGAAATTAAAATATTAAAATATATGAAAAATATGAAGAAGTAACGTCAGTATCCATGGTATAAATTTAAATTTAACATAGTAGTAAATAGGCCTATATGTGAAAAATTAGGACTAATATATGGTAGTATGAGTGTGGTGTGCACGCACAGGTGAGTGTGTCTGTATGTACAGGTCAGAAGTTAATGTCAGGAATCTTTCTCAAAAAGTTCACTAAGCTTTGAAGATAATGTCACGAAACGTAGTCACAATGACTCTACTGATAGTGCCAGCTAATAAGCTTCCAAATTTCACCTGTTTCCTCTTTCTCATCACTGAGATTATGGTACTACACTGCTACACAGGGCTACTTATTTCACTTCTGGATATCTAAACTTAAGTCCTCATGCTTGGGGGCAAGCACTTACTAATATTCAATCTCCTCAGCCTCAGACAAATATTTCAATTGAATTATGTTCCTGATTCCTTTTTAATGTTTTTCCAAAAGCAAATATGTGAGACATTTGATTCCTAAAAAGATATGTGGTGTTGCTGGTCTTCATATGGAGTGATGCTAGTTCCTATGGTGTAGGCTTAGATTTTTTTCAAAACCTACTTTATGTAGGGTTCTTTAATGAATACTTCAACCTTCCTTCTATTCCACCAGCCTGAGGTGAGGGAAAAGAAGCTTAATAAGAAAACGGTGTTGTGGACTTGTTTAGAAGTTGTTCCTTAGAGCAATTCCACTCTTTGTTGTCAGATTACCAGCAGTCGGGTTCAATAACAAACACCAAACAAGAAACTTTAGTGACACCATGATTCAGCAGAAACAGTAAGGCTCTACCAAATCAGCAGGAGTCACAGGAAGCAGCCAGAATCAACCAGAATCCCATGAGAAGTTCTTTGGTGTGTTTTTCTCTTCTAAGTGAAGACCAACAAAGATCAGCAAAGTGTTCCACAACATAACAATTTGAAAATGTCCTCTCATTCCTTGTGGGATTTAGTTTATATTTTTTCTAAACATCATGTGCCCTCTCAAGTGTCTGTTTTCAGCAAAGCATCACATACCCTCTCGTGAGACAATATCCAGAAAAATATTATGTGATAGATCAGAGTTGTAAAAGAAATCAGAAATTTCCTCTTCAATCTGGGAAATTCTTTTATAAATTAAGTAGTGTGCTATCACAGAAGTTGTTTCCCTGTTATCTCTGGGAAATCCTGTCAACTTTTTCATGAATTGATAGATCATAGTCCTTACCACAGATTGGATGCTGACCCAATGTGCCATGCCCCACATACTTGGTGCTGGAAATCTAACTGGGGTGACAGAAAATGAAGAAAAACAGTTCTTGAGGAAATATAAATACACATACATTAAAGCAGGACCAGAAGGATTGTGAGTGCTGTGACAAAGGGCAATCACCTAAGCTACTAGAAGCTCAATATGTTTATTATATACAGCAAAGGAAGGAAGAGTGAACTAGTCTTGGAGTTGTAATGTGTGCTCTCTGCAAGAGAGAAATCTCACACCATAAAGACTAAGGAGGAGTTTCAGCCTATACTTCCTGTACACTGACCTTAACTAAAGATTAGCTGTTTATCAAACTCATTCATGGATCATAAGAAGTCTTTGGCATCACTATGTGACTAACATATAGAAGGCATTGCCATTTCTATAGGTTTAGGTTATCAGCACCCTTGATATGGTCATGCCCGCATTAAAACTACCTATTTATTCAGGACTTCATCAACTCTGCAATGACTTGAGGCATATGTGTTTAAATTGTTGCTACTGTTTTCACTATGAGAATTATTTCTTTAAGTAAAACAGGTAATCTTATTTTTATTAAAGTATCTCATGAATAAACACACACACACACACACACACACCATACAAGCAAGTATACCATCCACTAACATTTCAGAATAAGAGTTTCTAATTTCCAATTTAATAAAGACACACTCTACGTTCATACTTTGTTACTTTCCAAATAAACACTATTGATAAGATTCAATTTCCATATTGTCTTTGGCATGCACATATTTTGCAACAGCTATTAGTTGATTACAGCCTACTTCCTTTTATAACATTAAGTCTGTTTCCCATTCATTTACCAGATGCAAGAGAATCTACGATGTGAACATTTTAACCTTTTAATATATGAAAATATTTATTTTTTTGTTCCTTCTCTGTATTGCATCTAGAAGTTTCACTATCCCCATTCTTAGCACTGGGGAAGACTTATCTAGTGCAAACCTCAGATCATTAGTACAACTGGTGAATGTCCAAAAGCAGGAAAGATCCAAGGTGTGTTTTATTTTCTAATTATTGACTACATATGATTCATATTATTCATTTTGGCTACTGTAAATCTGGACTATAGGAGTGAAGACAACATTTAATGATTTTATAAAATGTACTTTCAATTAATAAAGTTGTATGACTGATTAAACAGCTTTTACTTACGTATTTAGAAATATATGTACAGTCAGGTGGTGGTGGCACACGACATTAATCCCAGCACTTGGGAGGCAGAGGCAGGTGGATTTCTGAGTTCGATGCCAGCCTGGTCTACAGAGTGAGTTCCAGGACAGCCAGGTCTATATAGAGAAACCTGGTCTAGAAAAGCAAAAACAAACAAAAAACAAAAAAGAAATACATGTACAATTATATAAGAAACAATATATATATATATATATATATGTGTGTGTGTGTTTATACATATATAAATGTATATAGTCATATATATAAAACAATAACAAAAGGACAAAAGGCTATAGATTTCACAAAATTAAAAGAAGTGAGTGGGAGGGTTTAGAGGCAGCAAAAAATATAACTTTAGATCACAAATTGATGAATGGGACTTCATAAAATTGCAGTTTCTGTAAGGCAAATAACACTGTCAATAGGACAAAATGGCAACCAACAAATTGGGAAACGATCTTTACCAATCCCACATCTGATAGAGGGCTAATATCCAATATATACAAAGAAGTCAAGAAATTAGACTCTAGACAACCAAATGACCCTATTAAAAATTGGGTATAAAGCAAAACAAAGAATTCTCAACTGAGGAAATGCGAATGGCCAAGAAGCACCTAAAGAAATGTTCAGCATCCTTAGTCATCAGGGTCATCAAGTCAAAACAACTCTAAGATTCCACCTCACACTAGTCAGAATGGCTAAGATCAAAAACTCAGGTGATAGAAGATGCTGGCGAGGATGTGGAGAAAGAGGAACACTCTTCCATTGTTGTGGGATTGCAAGATGGTGCAACCACTCTGGAAATCAGTCTGTCGCTTCCTCAGAAAATTGGACATAATATTACCTGTGGATCCAGCTATACCACTCCTGGGCAGATATCCAGAAGATGCTCTATCATATAACAAGGACATATGCTCCACTGTGTTCAGAGAAGCTTAATTTAGAATAGCCAGAAGCTGGAAAGAACCCAGATGTCCTTCAACAGAGGAATGAATACAAAAAATGTGGTACATTTACACAATGGAATATTACTCAGCTATTAAAAACAATGAATTCAAGAAATTCTTAGGTAAATGGATTGAACTAGAAAATATCAACCTAAGTGAGGTAACCCAATCACAAAAGAACACACATGGTATTCACTCACTGATTATTGGATTTTAGCCCAGTAGCTTGAAATACCCAAGATTCAACTCACAGACCACATAAATCTCATGAAGAATAACGACCACGTTGGGGTAATTTGGTCCCTCTTAGAAAGAGTAACAAAATACTCAAGGGAGCAAACATGGAGACAAAGTGTAGGACAGAAACTGAAGGAGGGGCCGTCTGCAGATCATTCATGAGTATCCATTCCATGTGCAGTCACCAAAGTCACCAAAGCTGATGTGGATGTCAGGAAGTACATGCTGACAGGAGCCTGACCTAGCTGTCGCCTTAGAGGTCTGCAAGAGTCTGATATATTGAGAGACAGATGCTCACAGCTAACCATTGAACTGACCTTGAGGTTCCCAAATGGAGGAGTTAGAGTGAAGACTGAAGGAGCTGAAAGGGTTTGCGACCCCATGAGGAGAGCAACAATGCCAACCAACCAGAGCCCCCAGAGTCTAAATCACCAGCCTAGGAGCACTTAGGGAGGGACCCATGGCTCCAGCTATATATGCCAGGGAGGATGGTCCTGTCTGGTATAGATGGGAAAGGAGATCCTTGGTCCCATAAAGACTGGAAGCCATGTGTGGGGGAATTTGAGGATGGGGAGGTAGGAGTTCGGGGGTAGGTTTGGGTAAATCCTCATAGAAGTAGGAGGAGGGGGCATGGCATAGGGGGTTCCTGGGCGGGAGTGGGGGGGAAATGGAGTAAGGGGAGAATATCTGAAATTTAAATAAAATATCTCATAAAAAAGAATTTTTTTAAAAATTACATTATTTTAAAGAAAACTTTTGAAACTCTTTAACTATTAGAAGTGACTAAAATGTATTAACATTTTTCTATAATTACTTGAAATTAAGATGTTAAAAAAATGAGTGTGCTAAGATTTCAGACTAGAATGGGATCATTTGTGAATGTTTTGTTGGATTGTTTGTTTAAAATTTTAGCAACATTGTTCTCACTGCATGAAAAAGTAATCAGAGATTTTAGAAACATACCTTATCACATTGAAATCTCTAAAATAAAAATCTTGTGAAATTCAATTGTAATTTAATATGCATAAAAAGATGCTGAGCTGCTGTATTGAAAAATATTGTGTTCATAAAAGTTTAGCTTAGTTATAAATCTATGTTCCAGAGTTAGAATCCCATTTATGCATCAGTAATTCAACCCATGTGACATATTTCACTAATAGAAGGGGTTAAATTCATCTGTGATTTACCTTCTCCTACAAAACTACCATGCAAATTCTTGGCCATTTAGGGATATCTAAAATATAAGTTGGGATTCTTTCATTATTATTGAATATCTGTGCATTTTATAAGTTAATAGAAGCCTCATGCAATAGAGATTTTATAGCTAAGAGGAGACGATATTAACATGGACAGCTTACTTCAATGCTTTTCCAATGCCCTCTACACATGAAGGATGAGTCACAATTTACTCCATAAACTGATAGTTTAGTTATTTCTACAAACTAGTTGTATCCAAAAATAAGGGTTGTACAATGTTTTTTATCTGTGAATAAAAGGTTGCCTGCAATCTCCGTACACTTTCGCTTTACTACTCAGAGTTAAGATAAACATCAAATAATCTTGGAGCAGTCCTTGCTAAGTGTAAGGACGTCACCATGATTACATCCTTGAAAGCATGAGGACAAATAAAACAAGTAACAGAAATGAGTAAATCTCTTCAGTACAAAATATTCTTAAAAAAAAAACAGAAAAGTAAAGAAAGCAACCAGAATATCAGAATTAGCCAGATTATTCTTATACCATTTCCCAGTTTTTATTCTCCATTCATGATAATAGTCTCCCTTGATTCAGTTTTACATGGACATTCATTAATAAAATTAGACTCACTGAGGTACAGTGCACATGGGACCTGACTCATGGACTATAAGATAGTTAGAAATTAGATAAGGTAATAAGATAGTTAGAAAAAGGACCATGAGAAGAAATGCAGCTATTTAAAGAAAAATAGACTTTTATGTAACACAGATTTCTCTTATCTGCAACACAAATAGATAATTATTTAGAATCCATGTTTATTTGCATCAAAGCAGAATGTGTATTCATTTTGCTCAAAATTTTAGGAAAAGCATCTGCTGTCAGATAGATAGGTAATTGGTAATAACATTGAGGACAATAGACTGCTTCTCTTACTTCTACTCAGGAAATTGTAGAAAGTCACTGAAACAGTTTCAGGATAATAAGGAACATAAAACTTTCAGGTGTTCCTCACAGAGGCTGCATCTCTGCAGTCATTATACTTCTGAGCTCCAAACTATCTCCTGAACAGTTGCAGTGGAGGATAATGGAGACTCACTTTGAGAAAGAAGGTTGTTAAGTGTAGCCTTGAGTCATAAACCTTTAGAAGCAAGATTAGTAGGCAATTTTTGGTCTCATAGTTATAACCTTTATAGGTGATTTCACTTGGAATTTGGCTCCTGCTTAGCTATATCTAGGATTCCTTCAAACACCTGTGCAGCTGAGGTTTGTTACGAGGGCATCATTGCCACTTTCGATAGATGAATTAGGCCAGCTGTTTTGGAATTGGTAAGGGATCTATTTGAGACAAAAAAGCCTAGGAAATGACAGAGAAGGAGGAAGTAGAGAATCTAGTTGAGAAATCAAGATTTTCATGTCATAGTGATGAGCTCTGCATTCCCAGAGTTGGCGTTTTTGCATTCCTCCCTGAAATAGCACAGACACTGAATTCCAATGGAACAACACCTGTTTCAACCCCAGGGCAGTCTTTTGGGCAGTAATCCTTTTGGACATCAATTCATTCAAGTCTGCTAAATAATTAGTAAATCATGTTTCCTCACTGATTTCCATTCTTCTGTGCAAACCTAACTGTCCTCGAATTTGAATCAGCTTATGAAAAAAACTCTATAGAGTATACAGCTTCTCAGTTAATTCTGTCCTATATCATCCCAAACTTTGAAATAGCACTTGCTTTGATGAACTTTAATACATATTTAACTCTAAATTCATAAGATACCATCTTGTCTACTTATCTACCTTCTATACCTAAGGTGTCATTTTTAAAAACAGAAAATAAAGGATAATGCCCATTAAATCCAGGAGGAAGCTTGTATGCCGAATCACTTTATTACTTATTTCAAACATAGATTATTGAGTTTACACTCTGATAGCATAAAAATTATGACATATATTTGTAGGTGGTCTGTGAAAATCTTAGTCTACAGTGTATTGCTGTTTTTGTTGTGACAGTAAACATGGTCTAAATATTAATGTCAAGATGATGATTAAAACTTTGAGTAAGGTAAAAATTTTAATATAAAATCATGTAAAAATAATCTCCACATATATATCCTATAGTTGAAGATTAAGAGTGACTGCCCTGCAAAGTAAGTGGTTCTGGACATTTAGTATCCATTACTGGCATTATTCATTATACTAAGGGCATCCAAACTATTTTGCCAGTTCGCCCACATTGTAGACGTCGTGTAGTATTACAACATCCTCAAAAGTGAAATCTCACTAGACTTTTATGCATGATGATAGATTAGAAGGAAAATTTTCAAGCCTATTGTGAAAACAGATATAGTAATTAGAAAAGAGAATTAACCCTAGCCTTAGTTTTTGTCTCACACAGTGGGGTACTCAGTCATCAATTTCCCTGATTTTTTTGTTTTTACTCAAAGTTTTCTTTCACAGTTATTTAGTAACATACTTAAGAAAAGCACAATATAAATCCCATCTAAACGATGTGATGGTTATATAAATATATGGCAACATGATTGTGACATACATACAAACAGACAAATCAAATGGGCGTCACATACAAGAAAGCTGGAAAAGTGAAATCGATTTCAGAAGCTATTATCAAAGCACTTTGAGTGACATGGCTTAATTTGTACAAATTATACTGTAATTAATATGACAACTCTCTCTCTCCATATTCAATATAGTACTGGAAGTCTTAGCCAGAAAAATTAGACAACAAAAGGAAGTCAAAGGGATACAAATAGGAAAGAAAGAAATCAAAATATTGGCAGATGATATGATAGTATACTTAAGTTACCCCAAAGCATCAACCAGAGAACTACTAAACATGATAAACAACTTGAGCAAAGTGCCTGCATATTAAATTAATTCAAAGAAATCTATAGCTTTCCTCTACTCAAAGGATAAACAGGGTGAGAAAGAAATTAGGTAAATGACACACTTCAAAATAGTCAGTAATAATATTAAATACTTGGTATAACTCTACCAAAGCAAGTAAAATATCTGTATGACAAGAGTCTCTGAAGGAAGAAATCGAAGAATATCTCAGAAGATGGAAAGATGTCCCATGCTCATGGATTGGCAGGATTAAAATAGTAAAAATGGTCATCTTGATGAAAGCAATCCACAGATTCAAGGCAATCCCCATTAAAATTCCAACTCAATACTTCATAGAGATAGAAAGAAATATTTGCAAATTCATTTGGAAAAACAAAAAACCCAGGATAATGAAGACTATTCTCAACAACAAAAGTACTTCTGGGGGAATCACCATCCCCGACTTCAAGCTGTACTACAAAGCAATAGTGATAAAAACTGCATGGTATTGGAACAGAGACAGGCAGGAGGATCAGTGGAATAGAATAGAAGACCCAGAAATGAACCCACACACCTATGTTCAGTTGATCTTTGACAAAGGAGCTAAAACTATCCAGTGGAAAAAAGACAGCATTTTCAAAAAATGATGCTGTTTCAACTAGAAGTCAGCATGTAGAAGAATGCAAAAGGATCCATTCTTATCTCCTTGTATAAAGCTCAAAACCAAGTGGATAAAGGACCTTCATATAAAACCAGATGCACTGAAACTAATAGAAGAGAAAGTGGGGGAAAGCCTCAATTACTTGGACAGAAGGGAAAAGTTCCTGAACAGAACACCAATGGCTTATACTCTAAGATCAAGAATTGACAAATAGGACCTCATAAAATTGCAAAGTTTCTGTAAAGGAAAGGACACTGTCAATAGCACAAAACCTCAACCAACACAATGGGATAACATCTTTACCAATCCTACATCAGATAGAGGGCTAATATCCAAAATTTACAAAGAATTCAAGAAATTAGACTCCAGGAAACCAAATAATCCTTTTTAAAAATGGGGTACAGAGCTACAAAGAATTCTCAACTGAAGAAAGTCAAATGGCCGAGAAGCATCTAAAGAAATTTTCAACATTCTTAGTCATCCAGGAAATGCAAATCAGAACAACCCTGAGATTCCACTTCACAACAGTCAGAATGACTAAGATCAAAAACTCATGTGATAATAGATGCTGGCAAGGATGTGGAGAAAAAGGAACACTCCTCCATTGTTGGTGGGATTTCAAGCTGATACAACCACTCTAGAAATCAGTCTGGTGTTTCCAGTTCCTCAGAAAAGTGGACATATCATTACCTGAGGACCCAGCTATACTACACCTGGGCATATATTCAGAAGATGCTCCAACATATAACAAGGATCTATGCTCTGTAATGTTCACAGCAGCTTTATTTATAATAGCCATGAGCTGGAAAGAACCCAGATGTCCTTAAACAGATGAATGGATACAGAAAATGTGGTCCATTTATATACTATAGAGTACTACTCAGTTATTAAAAACATTGAATTCATGAAATTCTTAGGAAAATGGATGGAACTCAAAAATATCATCCTAAGTGAGGTAACCCAATCACAAAAGAACACACATGGTATGTACTCACTGTTAAGTAGATATTAGCCCCAAAGCTTGCAAAGATACAACTCACAGACCACATGAAGCTCATGAAGCAAGAAGTTCAAAGTGTGGGTGCCTTGGTCCTTCTTAGAAGGAGTAACAAAATACTCAAAGGACCAAATATGGAGACAAAGTGTGGGACAGAAACTGAAGGAGGGACCATCCGCAGACTGTTCCACCTGGGCATCCATCCCATGTGCAGTCACCAAAAGCAGACAATGATATTGATGCCAGGAAGTGCGTGCTGACAGGAGGCTGATATAGCTGTCTCCTTAGAGGTCTGTCAAAGCCTGACATATACAGAGGTAAATGCTCACAGGTAACCATAGAACTGATCATGGGGTTTCCAATGGAGAAGTTAGAGAGAAGTCTGAAGGAGCCGAAAGTGTTTGGGGCTCCATGGGGAGTGCAACAATACCAACCAACCAGGGTCTAAATCACTAGCCTGAGAGCACTTAGGGAGGGATCCATGGCTCCAGCTGTGTATGTAGGGGAGGACGGCATTGTTGGGCATAGGTGGGAGAGGAAGTCCTTGGTCCAGTGAAGCCTGGATGCCCCAGTGTGGGGGAATTCATGAGTGGGGAAGTGGGAGTGGGCAGGTGAGTGGGGGCACAACCTCATAGAAAACAGGAGGAGGGGGGATCGGATAGGGGATTCCTAGGTGGGGGGAAAAGGGGAAAGGGGAAAACGTCTAAAATGTAAATAAAATATCCAATTTTTTAAAACAGAAGAAAAATCAAGATATAGAGAATAGGTTTGAAAATAGTTCAAACGACAAAAGCAAGTTTGACATTTCAGAAAATGTTCATTTAATATGAGAATTTGAAGTTAAATTAACTTTCTTACCTGTTGTAAGCTTTCATGTTTAAATATTAACTTTCAGATATGCTGGATCATGGAAGGAACTACGATAAAAATAAAAAAAAACTAAAGTAGGATGACACAAATATAGCATTTTATTTTTAATTCAAAATGTAATTCTCTACAAGGTTTAAACATAATTTTATAAACATTATTTATGTTGTAGCATTTCAGTGTATTTAATAATAACATGTACATATACTGTACAAAAATAAATCATAAATAAATCATTTAGATGGTGTCTTTCCAGTGATTTTTAAAATGATTTTATTCTTTTTTTCATAAAACATACTTTAGTCATATTCATCTCCTTCCTTAATTCTATCCAGACATTTATTCTATCTACTTATCATGTGCTGTTTCTCATTTTCCTTTTCTTTAATTATTATTTTTACATATGTGTTATATATAACATATGTTGCACACATATATTTAACTTATTGAGTTCATTTGCTACTGTTTATATGCACATATACTTAGGGTTGACCACTTGGTATTGGATAATCATTTAAGGTACATGTTCCCAGGGAAGACTAATTTTTCCTCTCAGTAGTCATCAATTGCCTGTAGCTCTTTAGCTAACATTAAACCTTGTGAGATTTCCATCTGTCTTCATTGGCTTGTCATCTTTGTTCAGGTCTCCTTTAGGTAGCCGTGCAGTTGAGATTTTGTGGTTGTTGCTTCCTGCTCCTATATAGAAGGCAGGATCTCACAGTGAGTGTGCTTACACTTTGACTCTCACAATCTTTCTACTCTCTTTCATGACATTTTCTGAGTCTGAGATATAGTGATTGTATTGTAGGTGTATCTACTTAGACAGGCTTTCTCTATTTTGATCATTTATTGATTTCTGTAAGAGTCTGTATCTGCTGAAAAAGAAAGTTTCTTTGGGAAGGGGTGAGAGCTACACATTTCTGTGTGCATAAAAACAATATATTGCCAGGCAGTGGTCACATTCACTGTAATTGCAACACTCATGAGGCAGAGGCAGGTGAATCTCTTGAGTTCTGAGCTTGGACCAGCCTGGTTTAGAGACTTCCAGAACATCCAGGGCTACACAGAGAAACCTTGCCTTAAAAATAAAACAAAAACAAACAAATTAATGTATTTATTATACAGTTAAAAATTGTATTGTCTAAGGATGTGACAGTAGTAGGTTCTCCACTATCAATCTTGACTTCACCATTTATTGACTAAGTGCTCAATATGATGTCTCTCCTATTGAAGTGACATTTAATATAATTATGTAACTATCAATTACCTCCAAGACACATGGGCCACTACTGCATCTTTAGGGATATATTGCCAGGTTGATCATTGTTGTTCACAGGCATAAGCAGTGAGTAGGAGTTTTTATTGCTTTTATCTCATGGTAATTTGCATAATACCTTCTTTAACTATGCAAGTCATTCCTCAGGGAAGAACCTTGCAGGTCAATTCCATCTCAAGTGCTTCAAGTCCTATGTATAAAGTGTTAGGTGTTTTCAGTAATAGAGACTTAACTTCAAATAATGGTAGACAACCAGGGTCAATACAAATAGCATATATTGGTTTGGGGGTGGTTTCTTAGACTCCTCTGGCCCAAAACTCAAAAAGTGGTTCTCAGGCTTTGTAGTGAATGATTTAGTCTATGACTTTTTTCTTTTATTGAAAATTGATATTTTTCATACAATATATTCTGATTAAACTCACAAACGAACTTCTCCCAGTTCCTCCCCATATCACCTCCTATCCAGATACATACACTTCCTGTCTCTCATTAGAAAACAAATAGGCATATGAGGAATAACAATAAAATAAGACATGATAAATAAAAAAACAAACAAATTGGAATATAACTTAATAACCAAACAAGAAAAAGACACCCCCCAAAAAAAAACCATAAGAAAAATATTCAGAGAGACACACACACGTGTTTCACATTCAGGAATTCCATAAAAACCCCTAAGTAAAACCCGAAATATATACCTAAAGAGTTTCTAAGACAAGAAAGAAAGAATGAATGAAAGAAAGAAAGAAAGAAAGAAAGAAAGAAAGAAAGAAAGAAAGAAGGGAGGGAGGGAGGGAGGGGTTGAGGGAGGAAGGGATTGAGGGAGGGAGGAAGGGAGGAAGGGAGAAAGAAAGGAAAGGAAGAGGAAAAAAAGAAACAAAACCAAAACTAAACTAAAAATGCTCTCAGTTATCATGAGACAGAGAAGCACCAAAGATGCTTTTGAATTTGTCTTGTGAAGGTCATTTAATGTTGGGTGGAGGGTTCATTTGGTGATAAATGGTGTCTAGCTGGGGATAAGTCTTTCATTTTATTTGGCTATCACCTCAAGCATGTATACACATGAACATTTATATGCATTATATGTAATTTTAGGTTAACACAGGAACAGAAAGGCCCTGGTACCAGGGTGATGTCATTTGTAAACAGTGAGTAGGGTCATACAGCCTCAGAGGCAACTTCCTCAGATGGCCAAACTAAAGCCTGTCTTAGTGCCTAGATATTGATGATGCAGACAATGACAACCACTCAGGAACTACCACTTGGAAGACAGGCTTGTTAAGGACCAATGGGATGCATATGGAGAGAGGTTATAAAGGTTTTTCCCTAAGAATTAATAAATTGGCTTGCTGCAACGTTCTCACCTCCTCCCAGAGTCTGTATCATTGTTTCCATGCCTTTTGACCCACTGCCCCCGAGAGGGACACCAGTCAGGACAGAGGACTCAGGCAACAGTGGTGGACATACTTACTCTGTTTTATTCTCTCAATTAAAATTCCTTGTCAAAATTTTATAGCAAACTCATGGATCACTCCAAGAAAAAGCACCTTAGTTTTATATTTGAAATTCTATTTCTGGCTACTGTTTTATTTTTCTAAGTTGCTTAAACACGTTCTGCTGAGGCATTTAGAGAAATAACAAATTCCTTGGTTGAATCTGACATATGTAATATATATTAACAATGTGTTATCCTTAACTATAGATTCATTGTTTATGAATATACACCTTGATAATTCTACCTGAAAACATGTGGTTATGTCAAAATATTCTTATTCACATTTAGTAAGATAAGAAGCTATATTTTCCTCACACCAACTTAGAATGACATGAAATTAAAAGTTTTTCCCCTAAGACTATTCTGAAATAATTTCATTTGGCTCCCCAACAAATAAAGTATGTTCATTATCTTTCTAATCCATAAAACCTTAATATACACTATGACATTCAATATATACAAATATTTATTTAGTGAAATAAAGCAAGACATTAATACATTTTTCTGCTATATTATGTAATGTAAATTATGATATTTAATAATGATAATTTCAATATATTTTGATTTATAAAATTAAATTTTGTGCCACAGACTGACAAAATTAATCCATTTTCCTTTTGATCAACAGTCTGGCCTCATTTTTTAATCCATTTAAGTGAATATATTCTTTAATGTTTTGAGACCTACAGCCACTTGGAGTTTATTCTCAAAGGCTTTAAAATATAACATTAGGTTTTTAGCTTTCTTTGATATTTTATTTTATGGCAACTATAACAGATAGCCTAGGGAAGTTCTTGTGCATGATTAGGGAATATTAAATCCCAAGAACAGATGTGAATCTCTCAAATTTTCTGCCATGTATAATTTAGAAAATACAGATGCTATTCTTTTTCATAATTTCACTTTTGCTCTTTCAGCTCTATTTGGCTCTGTATGTGGAAATAGTGGATGCCTTTATTACTGAAAGACAACATTACTGTTTAGGAATTAATATCACATACTTCAATTATGTATTCTGTTTGTTTACTATTATGTTCAATTTCCAAAATAGTTTAATGTCAATTTAATATATTCCACTGCCAAAATACTTAGAAGAGTTATGGTCAATGAAATTGTTTCAGGAAAAATACAATATTTGAATAAGCAATCATATAACATCTGATTCAAACTCAAAGTGTGAGGTGTAGTTTTTAAAAAATAGCAATTGCATTTTTCTTTAGAATCCAAATAATTCATTTGCAGTACTTCCTGTTATCAGTGTGATTGCAACTAAAGAAAAGCAAAGGGTGTTTTATGTCAGAATACAGGAAATGAAGTAAATATAGATTTTTCCTTTCCACAGATCCAGAGAATAGTGTTCAAGTGCCTACTTACTTTTATATCAGCTGTCTTAGTTGAGGTTTTATTGCTGTGAAGAGTCACCATGACCATTCCAACTTTTTGGGTTTTTTTGTTCATTTTTGTTTGGTTTTATTTTTTGAGACATGGTTTCTTTGTGTAGCTTGGTTGTCCTGGAACTCACTCTGTATGTCAGCCTGGATCTGAAATCACAAAGATTTACCTGCCCCTGCTCTTGAAGTCCTGGGGTTAAAGACATGCACTATCACTGCCCAGCTCATAGCAACTCTTATAAAGGAAAACATTTCATTGGAATTGGTTTACAATTTCAGAATTTTAGTTTATTTTTGTCATGGCGGGAAGCAGAGCATTGTGCAGACAGACATGGTGCTGGAGAAGAAACAGGGAATTTTACATCTTGATGTACAGGAGCAGGAAGAGGATGATAAACCCTCCCTCCACCAATGCCACTCTAACAAGGCCACCCCTTCCAACAATGCCAGTTCCTGAGCTTACGGAATGTGGAGTTACTGACAAGAGAAAAAAATTTAGATTTGTTACCCTGCATAAGAACTAATGCTAAATCACTTGCCTTTACCTGGCTTATAGCCTCTTAAGATGTTAACATTTTTATCCCTGGATATATCTGAGCCAGAGCATATACCATATGGTCCAAAGAGCCCATCTGAAACAGTGTTTAGCTATCTTGTAGCCAAAATCTCAGGGAAACAGCAACAGACCCTGTGATGTATGAAACCACTTCATAGAAACCTAGAGCAAAGACTAATGCCATAGAAAGTCTACTTAGTTCAATTCCTGTTGACTTTTCTAACATTAAGAAAAGAAATTCTTAAAAAAAATCTGTTGAGCAGATTCTCACTATAGTAAAAGCACAGAAAAGAAAAGAAAATTCATAACATTGTTCTCTAAAGTGGCATGTTGATCTATTTATATATCACATGTGGTAGACTCTTATAACACTTTCATAGGCAAAAGAACTAAAACGTATACGAATTAGAAAGCTGTGGAATATATTTTATCTATTTTTAAAATGTGGCCTTTTACCATTTACAAAGTGGTATGGAGATGGAAAGGCAGCCTTAAAGTTGGGATGTGCTCAGAATGATTGAGCATGATTGAGCACTTGAATCCAGGTAGAGCAAGATAGCTTCATTCCCTCTACCTACTCTTATTATTTTAGGATGAATAGTTTATATCTAAGTACATTACTCTTAGTATTCGTCTCTGTCACTTGCCTCTCTTCTCCCTGTCAGTCTTTATCTACTTCTATCAGTCTCCATGCAGTGTGAGCTGGAGATCGGGTATTCATTGCAGCTGCTGATTTCCAGGACCTGATCTGAAAATTAAATATAAGAGCAGAAATTCAAAGAGACGAAGTCTAAATATCTACTGAGACAATCCCTCTGATGCTTATGATTTTCCTCTAACTTCAGGAGAATATTTAAATATTATATCAACTTATACAATGATAACAATAAAACATAAAAATAGAAGAAGACATTGTGTACCATTGTTCAGCATCTCAGTAAATGAAATAAATTCAGTAAAATTTCACAAAGTGCCTATGAAAAAACAAAAATGCACTCAACTCATAGCAGCTAGAAGGCCTTTTCACTAAACATAATATTAAATATACTTTTACTTATAAATAAACCACAGAAAGGAAATATGGTATTTCCAAGGGAAGACTCCATACACAACAATTAGTTATCCAAATATAGAATTATGTGATTTGAGCAGATGACATATATATATATATATATATATATATATATATATTATTCCATTTCTCTCTCTCTCTCTCTCTCTCTCTCTCTCTCTCTCTCTCTTTCACTCTCTCTGTCTTAATTATTAAAGGAAATGACACTGTGAATTTGAGAGAGAGAGGGAGAGAGGGGGAGAGAGAGAGGGAGATGGGGTACAAGGGAGTGGTTAGAGGGAAGGGGAAATGTTGTAATTATATCTAAGTCCCCCGCCCACCTTTTATTCAAAATACATTGTCTCATGCAATAAATGCTGATTACATTGTCCTTTGGTTGGTGATGTTCAAGGACCATGGCCTCTGTTTTGCTGTTTTCTCCAAAACTGTTCAATTGTCCTGTCAATCATCCTCTGTTCTTGGGGCTGGAAACAACTGAGGCCAGGCCACACCTGCTGCTAGCTCCCATGCTTACCTGTGCTCTCAGGCCAGCTTGTGAAGAGTTCTCTGAATTGCTTGTCAGGTGCTTCGATTTCATTGTTGTTATAACCCAGACCACTTGGATGATGTGCTATGGGCAAGAATGTGCTCTTTTGTGATTGTGTCTCCCGATGCTCCTCCCTAACCACTTCAGTACATTTAATTATTATCTAAAACCAAATTTTTCCAAGGGGGGGTGGATTTCAGCTGCTAATACAACAACTATTCATTCCTTGTTGTTCTGAAGTGTGAAAAGTGAAGATCCAGGCTTTGCAAGCTTTGATTTTTAGCATATATAGAGAGTTTGTTTCCAAACTGTGGGACAGAATATCCCATGATCCCTTTAAGACACATATATTCAATCTATTTCACTAATATGAATTAGTTTACATCTCCATTGTTTTTTTAGTATTATCTCATATTTGTCATCTGATTTAAAACAACTATGAACTCTAATTATAATGTTTCCAAACAGTTTGCCCAACAGACATTCAAGGTATATTAAATAATCTTAGTAAAAAATAATTTGATCAAAGGAGAATATATCAAAGGTTATGGTACAAAGTAATATTTATCCTGATATTCAAATATGGAAGCCAAACCAACATGACTTGGAAAAACACTTTTAATAGATCATACACAATGTGGAATTTATTAAGAGATTTTGAGGAATGAAAATTATATTTGTTTCAATATTGGCAAACTTACATGAGTTAAAATCATGCCAGATGTTTTGAATGAAAAGTTATGCAAATAAACTGTCTTTCCTAAGAATTTCTAAAAAGATTTTCAGCCACAGGATATGTGGGTAGAAAAAGGGCATCTATATCACAATTAGCAGTTTCTAATTTTAAAATCTGTATTTTTGATGTATAGAAGAAAAATAACTCAATCTTAAATAAAATTGATAAAAATAAACATGAAAAAATAAGATTTTTTCATGAATTCTTAAAGAAAAATTAGTCCAAATATATTAAAAAATCCTTAATGGTTTGCAATCACTTAGCATTATTTTTTAAAGTTAAATGATTTTTAAGTGCTATTCACAGAATTTTGAGATCATAAGTACAAGCCAAAACAACAAAGGAATGACACGTATGGTACAGTTGTACCATGCATTCTGAGACACTTAAGGTGAATGTTCATAACAGGATTATAATTGGGATAACATTATTCACAACACTATCTCAAACCACTTCTAAATAATTGTACTAATACAAGGTACACTGAAATAACATGCAGAAACAACACTTATAAAACAACAATACAAACAAAATAAAACAACAACAAATCCTAGTTAATATAATGGTAAAAAACACAAACTCATGTCTAAGAACATAAATGTATTATGAATGTGTGCAACGTAAAGTAATTAAGGAGAGGGTACATTGAAGAGTGTGAGGGTAGGAGACGTGAGCATAGAAAGAAAGCTGATCAAGATAAACTACTGACAAACAAACAAACAAACAAAGCCCAAAACAAAACAAAAAACCAGCAGGTAATTCCAGGTTGAAAAGAGAAAGTGAATCCATAAAACAAAAGTAATAATATAGGAAGAGAAATATTTATAAAGTTTTATTCCTTCCACTGTACTGTATACTTTGAAATACAAAGTAAGTACCACTAGAGACCTTTAATTATATTTGCAATTGGCTGTCAGCAATCTACAGAAAGGTTTAATTCAGTTTATACATCTTTAATCAAGAATTGTTCAATTATTCTATCATATCTGTCACCTCGTAGATTATCTTGAAAGCTCCCCATAGTTAATGACATTACCTAAAAGCAAACACAATTTGAAATGTACTTTCACATTTTTATAACACATAGATATGATACCTACTTATTTCAGTGACCAAGATATCTTACGTAATGTTACAAAACGTATACAATAGAATAAATATGCTCTATATTACTTCAGATAGTAATACAGAAATTTCATAGTTTCTGTCACATATGAAAGAAAATATGTTAAAATTTAAATGTTGATGATGATCTTTTCTTGTAGCCACTTTATAGAAATTTGCTATTCTTGTCAACTAATAAAGATATATTTAGGAACAGTGACAAGTCATTTTCCATCTCACATGAAAAAGTTGAAGAATTTTAAAGAGAAAAAAAATATCAGCAATAAACGATATTGATGACACAATGGTTTTGCAGAAATAATTATGTAGTCCTGATAGGAAGACAGACTGAATTGTTAACAAGTGACTTAGGCATGTTGTGATAGTGTAATACTGACATAGTCATTTTTCCATATAGACATTTGATTTCCAAATATCATACATCACAGAGAAGCTTTCAACCTTTGCCACTTTACATTGAATGTATACATACTTACCTCCTAGTTCACATAACACCTTGAACGGACTCCAGAAGAATTAAAGTATAAATATGAAAAATAGAATTTTAATTTACTACATGAAAGCATAGAATACATTTCTTACAACAGTGAAAATTGTAGCAAGAGTGCCTACGAAATAGGAAAGCAAAAGAAAACTCTGCAAGTATTCACTGGTTTAACAAGGATTAAATGTTACACACACACACACACACACACACACACACACACACATATATATATATATGTCTTATGGTAAGAGAAGGCTCTGCTGCATATGTCAAGACCCACTACATCTGGAGTCTTCGTGATAAAATTTGAGTCCACACAAACACTCTAAAATTTGACCGAGATAAAAATTACGTAGCAAGAGGTGTTTAGAAAATTGTGTTTACATTTTTCTTTCTCTCTGTTTCTGTTTCTCCATCACCCATAAAGTCAAGGAGATCTAAGCATTTACATTGTGTCCAAAGTTACCTCTGGTTGCTAGATACAGGTCTGAACTTGTCAATGAGAAATCTGAAGGTAGATAAAGACAATCATAGGGTGTTCTTTTCCCCAGCTACCTATCTATCTGAACACTTGCATTAACTTAACATCTCAGTTGTGTTACAATCTTTTTGGGGGGCATCTTTACTTAAGTGTTCTAGAAACACTTATTCTTCAGAAATAGAAGTTTAGAAAATGCAAATTTAAAGAGTTGATGACCTTGATTTATAAAATAAAAACCAAAAAACCAAATAGCTTAAAAATGATGTGATGAATAATAAAATTAGAAAATTTAAAAATGTCAACAGTGGCAAATGTAGCCTGGAGAACACAATAGTTGACAAAGCACCAAATTGCAAAAATACATTATATTTTTTAAGAGTTATTTTTGTTGTGAATTTTGTTTTCTATCCTTTTTGCATCTGAGTTTTAGATGATTTATTTTCCATTTTTTTTTACATTTTTTGGAAATTATAACATAATCATGTCATTTCCTTCTTTTCCTTCTTGTCCCGCAGTGGAAGGCAAAGTTCTTTTTGGTTATTCCTCAATACACTTTCCAGTATTTTTTAACTCATGAATATTAGCTATCACCTTCTCACTCTTAATTTAAAATTATTTTACATATGTGTTGAAAAACATGCCTGGTGCACACATTTTCAAATATCTGCAAATATATATAGTTTTAAAGTGTTGATCCACTGGTGTGTGTGTGTGTGTGTGTGTGTGTGTGTGTGTGTGTGTGTGAAATAACCTCATATCATAATTTTTTTCTGTAGATATAATGAAATGCACAGATAACCCCTGCAGATCAGTGAGTACATTTGTGCAAAGCCTACAAATATGACATCATGTAAGTTCTTTGCTTTAAAGAACCCTGTTGAACTTACATTTGCACTGTACCAATTTGAATGTTTATATTACTCTTAAAAGTATGTCTGTTCACATGAAATTTCTAACTAACTGTAGAATACACACGTAAGATGATATGATAGGATTTTAAGCATTGCATGAAATTAAATTAGTAGTCTGGGGTTTGAAACTCTAAACATTACTGCCACCTGTGTATTGTATATGGTATTTTCATATCAATTCTCTACACCTCAGGTATTTATTTGTTACTTCATCATGGATTCTGTTTTCTATCTCTTTACATCTGAGTTTTAGATGATTTATTTTCCACTTTTTAATTTTTTTTTGAAATTATAACATAATTTATAGCATTTCCTCTTTTTTCTCACCTGATTCCTCCTATGTACCCCTTGCTCTCTCAAACTTTAGGTCGTCTTTACTTGAAATTTGTTTACATCATAAATATAACCCACTCAGTTCATATTATGATGTTGACTCCAATTATGTGATTAATAACTTATTTTAAACATAAGTTGGGGAAAGATCTGATGGACCCAGAGGGGATAGAGACTCCACAAGAAGAACAATAGTTTCAGCTAACCTGGACACTTTGGGGCTTCAACAAAGAACATGCATGGGCTAAACCTAGGCCCCCAATACATATATACCAGATATACAGCTTGGTCTTTATGCAGGTCCCACAACAACTGGAGTGGGGGCTAGCCCTATCGTTGTTGCCTGTGTTTGGATCTTGTTCTCTTATCTGGGCTGCCTGTCTGGCCTCAGTGGGAGAGAATGTGCCTAGACCTCCGGTAACTTGATGTGTAAGAGTTGGTTGGTATTCAGGGGGACCTCTTTCTTCTCAGAGGAGACTTGGGGGTGTGTGGGGATAGGGGCTATATGAAGGGTGACCTTGGGGAACAGGAGGGTTATGATTGGTTTGATTTGGATATTAAATAAATAAATAAATAAATAAATAGAGAAATAGAGAAATAAAAGAAAGAAAAAGTCATGATGTTGGAAGGAGAGACAGGTGGGTGAGTATATGGGAGGAATTGGAGGAAGGCATATTGGAAGAACAAAAGCAGATTACTTAATAAGGAAGAGAAAAAGGAGTAGTTAGCAAGTAGGTGTTTTGGGAAACAATAGGGGACCTGAGTCTCAGTGGTAGTGCACTGCAAACCCTAAAAGTTTCTTAGCAGGGGAGTGATGTGATACACACTACTTTACCTGTGGATAATGGATTAGAGTGAGGGAGAGGATGAGGTAAGGTTGAAATACCAGTGCTACCCAGTCACTTATCAGAAAAGATACTTTCTTATTGTAGAAAAGAGTATAGTTGGAAATTGAATGATCGATCCAAAGAGACCGGAAAACTGGACAGGAATACCACTCACAGGCCAAGGGAAAGAAGATTTTTCTCACCATGATTTCTAAGGTTGTTCCTGGTTTGGCTCTATCTTCAACTCTCAAGTATGTCTGTAGTGAAGTACATACGGCTCAGCTCTTAATGGAAATGACCTCCTCTGCAATCTTTTATGTCCCTCAATGCCTACTTTCCCTTTTGTCTGTCTTCTTCCTTCACAGAAGGTTCTGTCCAGGTGAAATAACAGCAAGAAAAGGAACAAAATTAAAGGGATAAAGAAGAATAAAAACAAAATCACCTTGTGAAATATCATTCCAGTAAGAAAATAAAAGGTGAAAATGGTGTAATAAAAATCCCTGTAAGAAGTGTCAGTTGACATTTTTTGCATTCTTTTTATTGTGTAATCATATGTATTCCCATTGTGGCTCTTCTTGTTGCCCTTTGTCATATTACATATCTAAATTAGTTATCTATATTATTGCTTTTCAAAGTAAAATGTCTAAATTTCATTGAATTTTAAAATCTAATAAACAATGGCACATGCAATAATACACTATAAAGATTTTAATTTAATATTTGTGTATAATACTCATTTCATGCCCCAGTAAATTGTTAAGTAAAGTATTTTGCATTCTGTTGGAATTAAACATACAAAAAAAAATCAGCTCATTTTTTCCCCTGTGTTTTTAGTGTACTTCATTTAATCATGGAAATCTCTCACAGTTTCCCAGTTTCTGAGAAAGGGTAAAATTTCTGATGAGTATTTCAATGTACCTAGTTCTTATTTATGATTGCTGAAGTTTGCATTTTATATCTTAACAAATGCAACAAAATGCAGAGAAGTTTGAAAGACATTTAAGTTTTCTTTAATAATAAATCACCTTTTGACCAATATTATTAAAGTTTAAATTAATAATATAAAGCTAATTTTTGTTACTGCTTACATTCTAATAATTTTAATGATAGTTTTAAATTATTTCTTGAAATCACTGCATACATCAGCCCCTTCTCAGTTTATGACTACGTGACCAAATGTTTGTATAGTTTCTGTGCAGGGAACCTCGGCACCTATAAGAGAGCATGCGTGCCCTTACTGAGTCATGGGGCTTGCATTCATGGGCAAAGCAGTGTACATCACATTATCATCACATAGGGAAGACAGCCAGCAAGCAGGCAACACACGGTGCTGTGCTGAGAGCTTACATCCTGATCCAGAAATTCTAAGACAAGTAAGAGTAAGTAAGACTATGGTTGGCCTTGATATGGTTTTGAAACAATGAAGCTGCCCTCAGTTACACACCTCCTCTAAGACTACACTTCCTAAACAGTCCACCAATAGGAAATAAAACTTCAAAACCATGAACCTTTGTAGATTATTCCAATTCAAATCATCACAGTGGTTAAAATCAAATGTCTATTAACAGAACATCTCCCAGACTAACAGTTCAGGGCACATAAATTTGTGAGTTAGACTAGATATATTTGAGATAACTTGCTTTTCTTTATGGGAACTGAAATAATTGCATTTAAGATCAGATAAATGGTCTTGTTAGCATGGTCTTGTAGCGGATGAACAGTTTTTTAAAGGAAGGTAGTGGCCATCTGTTCTCTTTTCCACTGAGAATAAAATGAAGGAAAGTGAAACTTCTGCTTGAGAAAAGGAGAGTCAAGTTAAATGTTAGGAAAAAAATTATTGACACTAAGGGTTGTTTAAACAAAAAAAAAAAAATCCAGTATCTAGGGAATGTATGTGATCTTTTCCTCTGAACATCAGTAAGAATAAGGCAGAAAACCATCTGTGTCAGCGACTCAGCCTGTGGGCCTACCTGAAAGCATAATACTAAACACTCTCTAGAGGTATGTTTCATTTTACAAAGATATGCACAACCTGGAAATGGAAAAGATTTTTTTAAATGTGCAGAACAGGCTTTTCTTTAAAAAGAACATCATCTGAGTAGATTTTAGCATTTAAATTACAAAACATGCTATGGTGTTTTAGACACACTAAAATATTACATTCTGAGCTGGAAATGGTGACTTTGAAGATAGTCCAAGATGCTTGGCCCCAAAGTTCAAGGTCATCCTGAGAATACTATAAGAACTTGTTTCAAAATCACTTAATAAATGGGTTGTTTTTCCAATCTATTTAAGGCTTCATCTTTTTTAAGATTTAGAGTATACATTCCTTTTTTTAGTTGATAGATAGTATCTTATATGTTGCACTTTTGTCTTGATTTAAATAAGCTATACTAAATTATAACTTGATTATAATAAAAATCTAAAATGTATGTCTGTGATACAAATGTATAACTCTTTATTGTAGATCCAAACCAGTAATGTAGTTCTGATTTTTTTTAAGAATTTTGATCTCCTTATAATTGATTCACTAGCTGTAGCATCTGCATATGTGGTGTCCATGCGCATACCCCAAGCTTGCTTTCGTTTCATATTTAGTTTATTCACTTTGCTTATAGTTCCTATCACAATCAAGAGAGCGAGATATAAGAACATTGAAAATGGAGATCATTTAAGACCATGTCCTTGAAAAACCTCCTTTCCATTCTCAGGACCCCTGCCAACTCAATGAGGCAAGAAAAGCTAAGTAAAACCAGATCATCAAACATAAGGTTATCAAGAGGGTTGCTGAGCCCCTTTTATGGGAACCAAGAGGCAAAACCAACTAGAGATCTACAGAGAAAACTTCTCTTTTTTTTTTGTTCTTTTTTTTTTTTTTATTGGATGATTTATTTACATTTCCTAACTTCTCTTAACATATTGGCTTAGTCTACTCCAAAATAAGATCAGCTAGTGATGCCACCAATTTTAGAGACTAGTTTACTAGGAAAGAAAGAGAGAAAAAGGAAGGAAGGAAGGAAGGAAGGAAGGAAGGAAGGAGAAGGAAGGAAAGAGGGAGAAAGGGAGAGAAATGGAAGGAGGGAGGGAAGAAGAGAAAAGAAAGGAAGGGAAGGAGGGAGGGAGGAGAGGGAGGGAGGGAGGAGAAGGAGGGAGGG
>NW_021604564.1:29664486-29673566 GCF_004785775.1 Grammomys surdaster | reverse complement strand
GGAGGGAGGGAGGGAGGGAGGGAGGGAGGAGAGGAAACCCTTTCCTTGAAGTAAGCAACGTGATAAAGAAACTCTGATCTAGCTAGCCGTGCATGATTGCTGGTTTGTTCTCAGGCTTTATGGACCATGACACTGTTAGGCATGTATTTGCCCTTCTTGGACCATCACTTTTGGCCATCACTGAACATTGTATTTTAGAAATTTATATCACTCTTATTTTCATCCTTGTTTCTAACTAATCTCCATTATTAATATCCTTGTCAGCTAATTTCAATAAACCTCTAGTCTTATGTGCAATTTCCCAATAATTATTTCAGTCTTCTGATAAAATACCCTAGTGCCTTACTGCAGCTCAGCTGTGAGTGACGCAGGAGAGAACAATGCAGAAGCATGTTTCAGGCTGTCCTTAGTGTTTGTCTCGTACAGAAAATGCTTGTATCCTTTTAAGTAGCATCCATCTTTCCTTTCTTTCTCTTTCTTTCTTTCTTTCTTTCTTTCTTTCTTTCTTTCTTTCCTTCCCTTTCTTTATCTTTTCTTTTGATTTTAGCCATAGATTTTTCCGCACATACAATGTAATTTGATCTGATTGTCAACTTTTCCCTCATCCTGATCAACTAGAAAAAGAAACAAAACAAACAACAAAAGCATCTAAGAGATAGCAACAAAACAAAAACAAAAACAAAACAAAAAAATAAAATGGATCATTTCAAAGTTGGAATCAATTAAAATTGTATAAGTTGGAAAAGGCCCAAGAATCAGATCAGAGACCCATACATTTACAACTTCAGGAGCCCCATAAAAGTACTAAACAGACAGCTATAATATATATCAGCAGGGGACCTGGTACAGACCTATGTGTCCTGTGCATCTGCTTCAATCTCTGTGAATTCATATGAGCTTCACGTGGTTGATTTAGAGGGCCTTGTTCTCCTGGTATTGTCTGTCCTCTCTATCTCCCCAATTATTTATATCTCTACTTCTACAGGTTTCCTAACCTCTAAAGAAAGGGAGTTGATTGAAACATCTTATTTATGGTTCTGTGGTCCAAGGTCTATCTCTGTATAGTGTCAGGCCTATCCTCCACTCCCCTCCCATATCCTGTCTTCCTCTCTCCTCCCGTCCCCTTTCCTTCCATTTCTCCCCTATCCTTTTCCTTTCATTTCTGTTTCTTATACCAGTAGCATTTACTATAGGTATCTGAGCTATCTAGTTCCTGGTTCTTGGTCATCCAAACAGTGTCAGGCATGGGGTTCATCTCATGGAATAGGCTTAAAATAAAATCAGATAATAATTAGTTAGTTACTCCTGCAAATGTTTTGCCACCCTTGTTCTAGCGTATTTGGGAGAGAGGCAGATTGTAGGTCCAAAGCTTTGAGATTGCGTTGATGTTTATATTTCTCTTTTGTTAGCTGGCACGAAAGATTCCCATGGCATAAACATTAAACATGGGGTGAAGGTTCCATGTATGATGAGCATCTTGTGGGCCTTTCTGTCAGTTTGTAGAGAGGAATATATCACCTGGGTTGTTTAGGGACAATTTTTGGCAAAAAAAGAAAGAAAGAAAGAAAGAAAGAAAGAAAGAAAGAAAGAAAGAAAGAAAGAAGGAAGGAAGGAAGGAAGGAAGGAAGGAAGGAAGGAAGGAAGGAAAGAAAGAAAGAAAGAAAGAAAGAAAGAAAGAAAGAAAGAAAATCAATTGGAGGAAATCTAGTTCTAGTCCTGGCATTGTAAACTTTGTTTGATGAGAAGAGGTGTCCAGTAAGAGGATCTGTAGTTGAAAACTTCATTAGGATCAATTTCATATACTCTATGGAGTTTCCACTGAACTAGGCTTCCTTGCTGCCCTCAAATGCCCATCAGTTCGAGCTGTTTCTCCCCTCATTCCCTCTCAAAATACAATTTCCCCTCCCTTTCCCTAACTGATCAACCCCCCCATACCAACTTTCCTTTTTATTACTTTTAGTAATACATGGTTTTTCTTAGCTTTTGTAGGAAGTATATGATTTTTATATTTTTATTTTTTAATGATTTATTTATCTATTTTCTGTATATGAATACACCGTTGCTCTCTTCAGTCACACCAGTAGAGGGCAACAGATGTTATTGCAGATGGCTGTGAGCCACCATGTGGTTGAAGGGAATTGAACTTAGGTCCTCTGGAAGAACAGTCAGTGCTCTTAACCACTGAGCAATCTCTCCAGCCCTTTATTTTTCTTTTTTAATAGCCCTTGACAATATCTGTTCTATTTTTGAGCATTTTAGACATATTACCTAATTGTTAATATAGTCATGTTAACATCTTTATCTATAACTCTTGTCTTTCTATTCATTAATTTTTTCTTCAGATATATTTCTCTAGTTTGAGTTGAATCTATCATATAATTCCATCTTTCAGTGTTCTCATTCTGTATAACTTATGCCTGCTTAAGGTAACCATAGTCTTGGAAGTTAAATTATATATGAACAGGAATTCATCTTTCGCTGAACTACTTTAGTTTGAAAGTAAAAAAAAAGTGATTAAACCATTTTCACATTTACTTTTCACTTCATAAAAATTTATTCCTAACTATAATTAAATATTATAAGCTATAGACTACACATTGCTCTCAAAGTATTTAATATAAAAATTAAGCTTTGTATAATATTTTTGACTTAACACTGTCCATTTTAAGAAAGGTAAACTATGGGATACTTTATCATTTCAAATTGATTTAAATTTATGGATATATCAACTCTGCAAATTAATCTTTGATATATTTCTTCTTTCATTTTTACAATTAGATTTAGCATTTGGAGTCATTTGGAATTGATTTAAGTCCAGAAAGGGTAAAATTATGCATTTATTTAAAGATAGACAATATTTAGCACAAACAAGGTGAGAAGATCAACAAGCTTTGAGATAAATGTTAATTTCAAATGTGTAATCTAAACTTTATTGGTTCTCTTAAGCCAACTCGCACATTCATTTCTATTCAAAGGCTTTATTTTAATCCTCAGAGACTATAAGGCACATTTCAGTTCGGTTTCTCATATGGGGCAGTAGCATTTATTTTCACAAAGCTTGTTAAAAATTTCATAGAGAAACCTAAAATAGAAAACTGAAGACACTAAGAAGTTTTGAGGCAAAATTTACCTCCTTAAAATAAATAGCAATAGTTAAGAATAATATTAGTATAAAAATTAGAACCTAGGCTTTTTGTGTCACAAGAGGGAGAAGTTTTACAGTGTTGATATACTCCCTGCAGGTGGAAAGTAGCGTCAGTATGAACATTTAAACTGAACAGTGCCTTCCACTGCTTTCTGTCAGAATAAGCCAAACAAGATCCTGTTCCTCGGGAGGGTTCCTGGCAGTTACTTTTCATCCATAATGTCACAAGCTCGTGTGGCCTGTAAAATAGAAAAATGATATTGTCACTTCCAGCCCATTGACTTGGTTACATTTCTGATGGAATCACTATACATTTTATGTGTAAAATTGTCAAATGTTTTGTTAAGTTTCCAGTTGTAAACTCTAGAAACAAGTTTCTTCTAATCGTTTCTTAAGGTGACTTGTATTTTTACTTTGGCTCTTTTTTCTTCAGTTTGTTTGTTTTGTCCTGTTAGAGCTGGAAAGTAAAATACTGCTCAAATATTGTCTGGCTTTCATAATCCAGTAAAATATTAAGTGATCAAAATGAAATATTTATTATAAAGCCTACCAAGGAAATAATGTTGAAGAATGAGGTATCTTCTCACAGAGAGTAATCCATGTTTCAGGCTACATTTCTGCAAACGTGATCACTGTGGCCTTGTGCACTCTCGCAGGTGTCATTCTCTTCTAGATTCACTGACATCTGACTTGCTTCCATAAGTTTCAGAATTAACAATGCGTTCACTAACACATCGATCAGTTCATGAAGTATCATCAAGTGGGCAATTGATTTATCATAGAAATTCCTTTTCAGAGTTATTCTAAAGAATAAAGTTATTCTAAAGAATAATCTTTATATAAGAATAAAGATTACCATCAGTGCAAAAATATATGTTTCATGAGGTATAATATCTAATGGTTTTCATCAGGACTGGTACTGTACTGGGTGCTTCAGAACACTACTCACACCTTCAGAAGTATCTTCACTTAGCAGCCATTGCTTCAGAATTTTTTGGGAAGATTTTGTATTTAAAACTCCTGCAAAAATTGTTAACCCAGAAATGTTCCTGAATAAAGGAAAGATAGGGATAAAAAGTGGAACAACGATTGAAAGAAAGGCCATCCAGAAACGGCCCCAACTAAGGATCCGTCCCATCTACAGACACCCAGCCCAGACATTACTGCTAATGCCAAGAAACGCTTGCTGACAGGAGCCTGGTATGGCTGTTCCCTGAGAGGTTCTGCCAGCACTTGAACAATACAGCCAAGGATCTGCCTGAGCCCAGGGACCCCAATGGAAGAGTCAGGGGAAGGACACAATTAGCTGAATGGGATTGTAACTCCATAGGAAGAACAATAAGTCTCAGGTAACCGGACCACCCAGAGCTCCCAGAGACTAAGCCACAAACCAAAGAGGGTTTGTTTTGGATCCATTGATCCATGGATCCATTGAGGGATCCATGGATCCAGATACATATGTAGTGAAGGATGTCCTTATTCAACGGGAGGGGAGGGCCTTGGTACTGTGGAGGCTCAATGCCCCTGCTTAGGAAGATGCTAATGAGCTGAGTCAGGAATGGGTGAGTGTCAAAGGGAAGGGCTCAACGGGAGAATGGGATAGGGGATTTGTGGAGAGGTAACCAGGAAAGGGGATATCATTTGAAATGTAAATGAATAAAATGATTTTTTAAAAAGATAGGAAAAATTCCTGCTGAAAGCAATGATTCTGGTCACATGTGGAATGAGATCTTTTAGTCATCAGTTATATTTTGTGAACAATGTTTCATAGTTTCATCAAATATTTCCATTTTCTAGATGAATGAAAACCAATGCAAATGAGCAAACAGAGTAAGAGAATGCAAATATCACCCAGGAAAGCCATACATTAAAAAATAATCATGAGTAAATAACAGGAGAAGTGCTCAACTCTTTACAGTGTGTTTAGTTGAATATGATAGCAAATATTTAACGTATAAGCACTGATTCCTTTGAATATATACATTATGTTTTCCAGTTCAGTGGATTGTGGGTGGGGGTTCTGTGTGTATTCTTATTGATTCAATAAGAATCAATAAGTATATTCTTGTGCTTTTACTTTGGCTCTTTTTCTTCTGTTTGTTTGTTTTTTCCTAGTCTTGTTTATTTCTTTTAATTTTATCCTATCTTATCTACTATTATTTTGTTGTTGTTTTGTCACTATTGTTATTATTCGATGCCTGTTTATATTTTAATGAGAAAGAAAAAAGATGTGGATTATGGAAGTAGGGAAGTCCTTGATGGTCACTGGGGAAGGAAAACTGCAGTCAAGATAATGCAAAAATTCGATTTTCACTACAAAAAAGCAAATATATGAGCATTTTGATGTTCTCAATAAAACATACATATTTAGAAAACTAGTGAAACATGCATGTTTAAAAAAGTAAAATTATACATAATTTTTGTAAAAGTTATTTTATGATAAATTTTATAATATTTGAAACCAAATGTGTGTCTGTGTGTGTATTTAAAATCCTAATGTTAGCCAGGCAGTGGTGGTGCACGCCTTTAATCCCAGCACTTGGGAGGCAGAGGCAGAGGCAGGCAGATTTCTGAGTTCGAGGCCAGCCTGGTCTACAGGGTGAGTTCCAGGACAGCCAAGGCTACACAGAGAAACCCTGTCTCAAAAAACCAAAATAAATAAATAAATAAATAAATAAATAAATAAATAAATAAATAAATAAAAAAAAAAATAAAAAATAAAAAAATAAAATCCTGTTTACTTTAGAATTTTATTTTCTTGTTAAGTATATAAATTTTTTCTCTCCTTCATTAAAAATATCTGTCATGAATGTTAATATTTTCTCTACCTTCATCATGATTATTTCTGAGAAATATTTTATTCACAGGTAATTCCAACTTGAAAATACCAATATTTTTTCACAATGTATAAAAAAATTAAGTGCATACCAATAGAAAGATACTTCTTAGAAAAGTGATAAACTTTGGAATAAACTGTTAAAAGCTAAATGAAAAACTAAAAATTTGTCTCTGTAGTAAGCTATAAGTAAAGCTTTCTGCAAAATTAAACAAGTGTAAACACTCAGCAGAGTTGGAATTAATGACAAACTCTGAAATCCAAGCAGAATGTTTTATCCTGCCCATACTATATAATCTGATAAATATATTTTTCGTGTGCATGAATAAATATTGTATGTAATATTCCTTGGCTATGATTCTGTGTTAAAACATAAATTTTTATTCTGGGCTCTGGGTAAGGAATTTGGAGAGACTATAAATTATAATCCAGCAACATGGCTGTTTAGACAAAAGATCACATCTCAAAATATGATCTGACTTGAATGCAGACTAGCCACATACCTTTAATCTCTCTGTATTGAATACAGACATGCCGTTAGTACATACTTTTGATCTCTAGCAATGGCATCTAATTGAAAGGCAGACAAAGTGACTAATTAGAGAACAAAATGTGTCAGAGATCGGCCCTATTCTCATGAGAACATACAGAAAAGAGAAACTACTTAAATAAAAGTGAGTGAGAGAGAGAAAGAGCAGGAGTTGAGTAAAGTTCACTACATTGAAGTTCAGTTCGGTTCACAGTATAGTGTACTTCCATTGAGTGAAGTCGAACATGGTCCAGAGCAGAGCACTTGAGTTTGAAATGTTTAGTTCATGGTATTCAGTGACTGGCTTTCAAAGCAGAGCAATTCAGTTAGAAGGCAAGACCAGCCAATTTTAACCAGTAAGTTTCGAGAGGAGTTTGGGCCAGAGCAGCTGACTTGAACCAGCCTCCCGCAGTTCAGAGAGAACTAAAATTGGTGAGTTTCTTCAGCAGTAAATATAAGAAGCTGAAACATTCTAGGACTAGGGTAGCAGATAGCTGCTGGCAGCTGAACCCTTTAAAGGCCATGCTTGCAGAAGATTAGATCTTATGGAGAATAGAACCTTCCAGGTCTAGGCCTAGGGATAGTTATATAAAAATGCATTGGGCTCACTCACCTGAAGCATGTATTCATAAAACTTCATATCATCACTTCATCTGAGGAAATAAAAGCAACATTTATATTTACAGTAACCAGTTGGTCTACATACACAGACGAGGTGTCAGAAAAATAGGGAATTGAGAAAGAACTTGTCTAGTATATTGGGGCTTCAAGTTCTACTCTTAGAACTCAGTTTAAAACATAGGGCATGAATAGATACAGAAAATGTGGTTCATTTACACAATGTAATACTATTCAGCTATTAAAAACCAGGACATCATGAAATTTCCAGGCACATGGCTGGAAATGGAAAATAACATCCTGAGTGAGGTAACTCAGACCCAAAAGGACCTGCATGCTATGTTCTCACTAATAAGTGGATATTAGCCAACAATTATACAATACCTAAGATACACCCCACAGACCTTAAGAAATTTAACAAGAAGGCCCAAGTACAGATGCTTCAATCCCACTTAAAAGGTGGAAGTGAACAATTATAGGATGCAGAGGGAAGGAGGCAACTGGATAGGAGAGGGTTGGGGAGGGAGAAAGGAAACAGGACCAGGTATGGGGCAGGGAACAGGAGGCAAACCCAGAGGGCTAGGAGAATGAATGGAAATATGCAGCCTCTTGTGGTGGGAGGTGGAGGGACTTTTTAGTCCATTCTGGCCAGAAGACCATAAAAGAAATTGAAACCTAGGGAAAATCATAAAATTAAAACACACACATACACACACACACATACACACATATTGATCTAATCAGAGATCAGCACTTAAGAACACTAGGCTACTACAGTAAATCCTGGATAATCCAAAATAAGATAATGCACAAAAATTACCTTCCTATAAATGCAATGTTATGATGACAATAGAGGCTTTAAAGAGGAAAAGAAAAACCCTTTAAAGAATTCCAGGAAAACACAAACAAATGAAGGAAATGAATAAAGTTGTTTAAGATCTGAACGTGGAAAGAAAAGCAATAATGAAAACAGAGAAATAAAAGCAATAAGGAAAACACCCAAAGAAGAAGCCTTGGAGATGAAAGATCTAAGTTAGCAAATAGAATCTACAGTCACAAACATAACCAACAGAATACAAGAGATGGAAGAAAGAATCTTGGTCACAAAAGATATGATTGAAGAAATTGATATATCCAGCTAAGAATATGTTAAATCTAAAAATTTTCTGACACAAAATATCTAGGAAATCTGGGACACTATGAAATGACCAAACTGGAGAACAATAGGAATAGAAGAAGATTATCAGGGCAAAGATGCAGAAAATATTTTCAATATAAATATGGAAACTTATTTTCATAGCATAAAGAAATAAATATCTATGAACATATAAGAAGCTTACAGAGTAACAAATAAATTGGACCAGAAAAGAAAATTCCACTGTGACAATAATCAAAACACTCCATGTCCAGAACTACAACAACAAAATAACATTAAAAACTGCAAGGGGAAAAGGCAGGTAACAAGTAAAGGCACAGCTATAATTATTCTGACTTCTCAACAGAGACTATGGAGGGAACGAAGGTCTGGAGACATGTTATGCAGACTCTGAGAAACAATAGATACTAGACCAGACTACTATGCTCCACAAAACTGTCACTCTTCATGGATGGGAAAAACAAGATATTGCATGACAAAACCAATATAGTTAATATCCAATACAATAAGTCCAAAAATCCAACACTATAAAAGATACTAGAAGAAAATTTCCAATGCAAGGAAGTTGACTATACCCAAGAAAGCACAAGAAATCACTAATGATCAGCCTCAGTATGGAGAAATTTTTTGATAAAAGAGGTTTCTTGGAGCCTCCAAAAGGATGAATCAAGTCAAGTGGTGGGTCCTAATTGGGTGACAGCATAGGTTCTGCTGAAATGGCTTTTCAATTTTTCAAATATCTTCCTGTCTCCTCTCTCTCTCTCTCTCTCTCTCTCTCTCTCTCTCTCTCTCTCTC
>NW_021604564.1:29638699-29664386 GCF_004785775.1 Grammomys surdaster | reverse complement strand
CTCTCTCTCTCTCTCTCTCTCTCTCTCTCTCTGTGTTTGTGTGTGTTTGTGTGTGTGTGTGTGTAATCTGCTCTGCTCTAGACAGCATTGTCTTGCCATTCTAAATGCTCTCTTGATGACACAGCTTTCTCTGACAGTAAAAATTCTAAAAGCTATCTGAATAGCTCATGAGTTTTTCTGAACAAAGTCAGAAAAGTTGCTACAGCTTTAATGCAATCCCCATCAAAATTCCCACTCCATTCTTCACAGAGATAGAAAGAGCAATCTTAAAATTTATTTGGAATAACAAAAAAAACAGGATTGCGAAAACTACTCTCAGCAATAAAAGAACTTCTGGAGGAATCACCATCCCCGACTTCAAGCTGTACTACAAAGCAATAGTGATAAAAACTGCATGGTATTGGAACAGAGACAGGCAGGAGGACCAGTGGAATAGAATAGAAGACCCAGAAATGAACCCCCATACCTATGGTCACTTGATCTTTGACAAAGGGGCTAAAACCATCAAATGGAAAAAAGATAGTATTTTCAACAAATGGTGCTGGTCCAACTGGTGGTCAGCATGTAGAAAAATGCAAATTGATCCATACTTATCTCCTTGTACAAGGCTAAATTCCAAGTGGATTAAGGACCTCCACTTAAAACCAGCCACACTGAAACTAATAGAAGAGAAACTGGGAAAAAAGCCTGGAACACATAGGCACAGGGAAAATGTTCCTGAACAGAACACCAATGGCCTGTGCTCTAAGACCAAGAATTGACAAATGGGACCTCGTAAAGCTGCAAAGCTTCTGTAAAGCAAAGGACACAGTCAATAGGACAGAGCAGCAACCAACAGATTGGGAAAAGATCTTCACCAACCCTACATCTGATAAAGGGCTAATATCCAAGGTATACAAAGAACTGAAGAAATTAGACTCTTGACAATCAAAGAATCCTATTTAAAAATGGAGCACAGAGCTGAACAAAGAATTCTCAACTGAGGAAGCTCGAATGGTTGAGAAGCACCTAAAGAAGTGTTGAGCATCACTAGTCATCAGGGAAATGCAAATAAAATTACTGTTTTTTTTTAACTGTTTTTAAAAATTTTTTAAATGAACATTCCAGTCCCTGGGGGTTCAAGTCTCTCAAAGTTTAAACTCATCTTCTCCCATTAAGGCCTGTCCAGGCTGACTTCTGCTATATTTGTGCCAGGGGCCTCAGACTGGCCCCTGTGTGCTCCTGGTTGGTAGTTCAGTAGTTGGGAATGCCCTGGGTACTGGGTAATTTTAGACTGCTAGTCTTCCTATGAGGTTGCTTTCCCCTTCAGCTTCTTCAATCCTTTCTCTAACTCAACCATAGGGATCTACAACTTCAGAACAATGATTGAGTGTGAGTATCTGCTTCAGTCTCAGTCAGCTTTCATTAAGGCCTCTCAGGGGACACCAAGCCAGGCTCCTGTTTGTAAGGATATCATAGCATCAGTAATAGTGTCAGGCCTTGGTGCCCTCCGATGAGATGGATCCCAAGTTGGGCAGGTCACTGGACCATCTTGGCTTCAGTCTTTTCTCCATTTTTGTCCCTGTAGTTCCTTATACAGGAACAGTTCTGGGTCAAAAATTTTGACTATGGATTAGTAACTCTGTTCCTCTGCTTGAGGCCTGTAGACTTTTCTTGTTCCCTCTCCACATTGTTGGGCATTTTGGCTAAGGTCAGCCTCATTGAATCCTTAGAGTCTCTCACCTCACAAGTCTCTGTTACTTTCTACAGGGTCCTCCTACCTCTCACACCCCAAAACTGCTTATTTCCATCCATTCTCTTGGCCATCTGGGCTTCTCTCCTGCTGTCCCATCCCCCATATCTGATCCTGTTCCCCATTTCCCACCTCCACTCTCCTACCTACATCTCTCCCTCCCGCTGCCTCCCATGACTATTTCCTTTCCCCTTCTAAGTGGAATTGAAGCATCTTTACTTGAGTCTTTTGGTGTGTTACACTTCTTAAAATCTGTGGGTTGTATTCTTTATATTTTGGCTAATATCCAAAGTGAGTGTATGCCATGCTTGTCCTTTGTGGTCTTGAGTTACCTCACTCCTGATGATTATTTTCTAGTTTTATCCATTTGCCTGCAAAATTCATGATATCCTTGTTTTTAATATCTGAATAGTATTCCATTGTGTAAATGAATCACATTTTCTGTTTCCTTTTTTTGGTTGGAGGTATATCTGGATGGTTTCCAGCTTCTGACTATTACAAATAAGGCTGCTATGCATATGGTGGAGCATGTGTCATTGTTATATGTTGGAGCATCTTTTGTGTATATGTCCTGGAGTGGTATAGCTGGATCTTCAGGTAATACTACATCCAATTTTCTGAGGAAACCCCAGATTGATTTGCAGAGTGGTTGTACATTTGGAATCCCACCAACAATGAAGGAGTGTTCCTCTTTCTCCACATCCAGAGTCTGTGGTGACCTGAGCTTTTGATCTTAGCCATTCTGACTGGTGTGAGATAGAATCTCAGGATCCTTTAGATTTGCATTTCACTGATGACTAAAGACTTTGAACATTTTTTAAAAGTGCATTTAGGCACTTTGAGATTCTTCTGTTGTTAGTTCTCTGTTTAGCTCTTACTCCATTTTTAAATTGGGTTATTTGATTTTTTAGAGTTTAACTTCTTGAGTTCTTTACATATTTTGGATATTAGCCCTCTGTCAAATGTAGGATTAGTGAAGATTTTTTCCCCAATCTATAGGTTGCTGATTTGTCATATTGACAATGTCTTTTTCTATACAGAAGCTTTTCAGTTTCATGAGGTCCCATTTATCAATTACTGATCTTAAAGCCTGAACTATTGTTGTTCTGTTCAGGATTTTTTCCACTGAGTCAATGAGTTCAGGGCTCTTTTCAACTTTCTCTTCTATTAGATTCAGTGTATCTGGATTTGTGTTGAGGTTCTTGACCTAATTTGTGCAGCATGGAAATATGGATCTATTTTCATTCTGCTACATGCAGACCACCAATTAGACAAGCACCATTTATTGAAGATACTATTATTATTATTATTATTATTATTATTATTATTCACAGTACATTTGGCTTCTTTGTCAAAAATCAAGTGTCCATAGGTATGTGGGTTTGCTTCTGGTTCTTTTATTCTGTTCCATTGATTGAATTTCTGTACCAACACAGTGTGTGTGGTTTTTTTTTTTGTTTTTGTTTTTTATTTTTTGTTTTTTTTTTTTTTTTACTATGACCTTGTATTACAACATGAGGTCAGGGATGGTGATTTCCCAGGAAGTTCTATTATTATGAAGAATTATGTTGGCTATCTTGGCTTATTTCTTTTTCCATATGAAGTTGAAAATTGCTCTTTCCATGTCTGTAAAGAATTGTGTTGGAAATTTGATGGTGATTTCATTGAATCTGTAGATGGCCACTGTGCTGAAGTTGTTTATCAGATGTAGGAGTTCTCTGGTAGTGTTTTGGTGGTCACTTATTTATACCATCATATCATCTACAAATATTGATACTTTGATTTCTTCCTTTCCAATTAGTATCATCCTTGTCTTCCTTTTGTTGTCTAACTTCTCTGGATAGAAACCCATGTACTATATTGAAAAGATATGGAGAGAGTGGGAAACCTTTTCTTGTCCTAGATTTTAGTGGCATAGCTTCTAGTTTCTCTCCATTTAATATGATGCTGATAATATCTTTATTATATTTATTATATATTATATATTTATATATTTATTATATTATTTGCTTTATTATATATTTCTTTTATTATCTTTAGGTATGTGCCATGAATTCCTGATATCTCCAAGACTTTTAACATGAGAGGGTGTTGTATTTTGTCAAAGGCTTTTTCATTATTTGATATGATGAACATGTGGCTTTTTTTCCTTGACTTTGTTTACGTAGTGTAATACTTGATAGATTTTCATATATTAAACCACCCCTGCATCCCTGTGATGAAGCTTACTTGATCATGGTGAGTGATGCTTTTGAACAATTTGCATTCTTCTCCATTCTGACTGCCAGTTGAATCCACACCATTTGTTGAAAATGCTGTCTTTTTTCCACTGGATGATTTTATCTCCTTTGTCAAAGATGAAGTGACCATAGGTGTGTGGGTTCATTTCTGGGTCTTTGATTCTATTATGTTGAACTACCTGCCTGTCTCTATATTTAAAGCTGGCCTCTTTGGAGATAGGTAGAGTAGGTCTTTTTGGATGTAGGCAGTGCTGTCTCTGGTTAGGGTGAGCCTCTTTTGCTTCTGGTTAGAGCAGGCCTCTTATGTCTCTGGTTAGTGCAGATCTCCTGGGAGTTAGGCAGTCTTTGTCCCTGGTTACTGTGGGCCTTCTGAGAGGCATGCAAGCTCTAGGTGTGGGAAGATATCTGGTAACTGATCTGTCCTGAAGAAAAATGGTTGGAGTGGGGAGGTGGGTCTTGTGTCACTTGGGGCCTGTTGTGGTTGTCCTAGCTGGACTGGGTATTTGGGAGATTCAACTGTCTTTGATAACTGAGGCCTGTAGGCTGTAGTTGTGGGTGAGTATCAAGCACTGATCCCAGAAAAAAATCTTAAAGAGATGTTTTCTTTCTCCAGAGATCTCTAGGAAGCTCAACTCTCTCTAGAGAAAAAAATAAAGAACAGATATTGCTTTCTGCTAGCTCATTTGACTCAAACCAAAAGCCCCATCTTTTATTTATATATCAGTACAGTCATTTACTCCAGGTTTCGTCTTGATTATCTTATGAGTCAGGATCCAATGAACCCAGTCCTTTGATTCTTAGAAGACAGCAAGCACATACTTTCTTTTAACATTTCAAAAAGAATTCAGATATCTGCCTGCCTCCTTTAAGCCTAGAGGATAAACTAGCTGGGTAGGAATTTGTCCTGAAATAACTACTTCTATCAAACCTGCACCTGCACTCAATGTCTCCCAGGCTGACCTTAACTCAGGAATCTGCCTGCATTTGTATCTGCCTGTCTTTTTATATTTCTGACAAACTAGCTCAGAGTGCAACTACCTCTGTTCCTTTAGATCCAGGAAGCCCCCTCATAATTTATAGTACATCATTATATTTACATAGTTGAGAAATTATATGTTTTTGAATTCATGATTTTAGAGTTCTTTGTCACAGCCTTAAGGGATGTAATGAAAGTCCCAGCATTTACTATTTTGCTAAGATATTAGCCATACTTTGACCACCCAGACTCATGCTGTTTCTGATTATCACTTAGAAATTAACATTAATTAGTAGGAAGGACATTCCTTAAAGGAGGAATTTAAAGATATATATTATTATACTACAAGCCTTATCCCCATGTCAGCCATCAACACTCATAGAGGCTCACAGAGGGACCACTGTTCCAGGAGCAGGAACCATGTTACTCTATCCCCACCAAAGCCATACTGGGCTCAGCAGGAAATAAATAATTTTACACTAGAAAAATCAAAAGAAAGAAAACACACATGCACACACACACATACACACACACAAAGAAAAAAAAAACAAAACTAACTCCCAACATCAAAATAACAGAAATTAACAATCACTGGTCATTAATATAGCTCAACATCAATGAACTCAATTCCACAATAAAAATACACAGGCTAACAGAGTGGATGCAATAAACAGGATCCATAGTTCTGCTGTTTGTGTTGTTGAAGTTTAGCTTTAATCCAATGTGATACACAAGTTTTCTTGTACCTGTTCAGACTTGCTTTGTGACCTTGTATATGGTCAATTTTGGAGAAAGTTCTGAGATTCTGAGAAGATATGGTCTTTCGTGTCTGGGTGAAATTTTCTGTAGAAATCTGTTAGGTAAATTTGACTCATAATGACTGTTAGTTCCCTTGTTTCTCTGTTTAGTTTCTGTCCGGATGAACTGTCCATTGGTGAGACTGGAGTGTTGAAATCTCCCACTATTAATATGTGATTTATCTGTTAGTAATGTTTCTTTATGAATATGGATGCTCCCACATTTATGTTATGGATGTTCAGAATTGAGAGAGCATCTTGGTGGGTTTTACTTTTGATGAGTATGAAATGTCCTTCCCCATCTCTTGTGATTAATTTTGGTTTTTCTGGCTTCTTTTTTTTTTTAAGATATTAGAATGGCTACACTAGCTTACTTCATGGACCCATCTCCAGCTCTTATTCTGAAGTAATGTCTATCTTTGATGTTAGCCTGTGGTTTTTTTTTTTTTTATGCAGCTGAACTATGGATCCTGTTATTTTGCATCTATTCTGTTAGCCTGTATATTTTTATTGTGGAATTGAGTTCATTGATGTTGAGCTATATTAATGACCAATGATTGTTAAATGAATAAATGAATAAAAAAATCTTGCAGAATAGCAAAATATAGTACCTAATGGTGACCCAGGAAAAATATAGACATATATGTATATACATATTTTTATATCATAAATATATATATAATCAAAAAATTAAAAAAATGGATAAGAAATCACACTTGTTAAAATGTAGGTGTGTATTATGAGTTTATATGTATGTGTTTGCACACACACATGTGTACACACATGAGAGTGCATACATACACATGTTTTTATTATAAGATCATTTTGGAAATTGGACAGTAGTTGAATATTATTTATTTTTCCTAGGGATACTAATTTCAGAATAGAGATTTCTTTGTAAGATTCAAAGCCCTTATAGATGAAGTCTTCAATTGGGAACAAATAATCATTTTTGAGCTGTAGCAGTTGCAGAACTAGTGTCAGGAGAAAGCATGGGAAGTCTACCTAATGAGTCAGCAGAAGACAAACAGCATACAATGCTAATTACTCCTTCATTAACTGACCAAAACCAAAATGCTGTTGTATGTGATTCTCTCTTTAGTATCATCATTGACTTTGCTGCTGAGATCTTATGCTCTCAATTATTGTCATCTGACATCCTTCCTTAAGGCCGCTACAACATTGTCTTTCTTTTGTCAGAAAGACCAAAAGGCTACCACTATACACTTCCAAAAGTCTGCTCTTGTAACCAAGATCTTCTTTTCTAGTTCTCAAGAATCCCTGGAAAATTGGAAAAGTTTGGTTCTTCATTGTGAGGATGGAACAGATGTTAGTCTCTCCATTGACTATGTTTTTGGCATTGTATTTTCTGTGCCTTTACCAAATGTCCTGACCATCCCTTCTCGAAAAGGACACATAGAAACACACACACACACACACAAACACACACAAACACACAAACACGCAAACGCATGTATGCATGAAAACAAATTCAAAAAATATTATATATTATTGGGTTAAAATTTTCTGCACTGTTTTAAAAACGGGTGCCAAATGTCAGTGTTTTATTTCTAGCTCACCGCATTATTTCCATCTTTGCTCTGTGTCAGGATGTCTATCAGTACACTTCTTATATTCACCACATGACTAACTTGTCTTATCTAATACAGGGTCTGCATATGGTGATGATATTTGTGGGAAATGCGCTGAAAGAATTTCTGCCTCGCCCGCCCTCCCACCCTTATGGTGAAAACTCCTCAAATAACAGGATAGCCAGAAAGAGAAAACAATGTAACAGATGCTCACCCTCCAAATCCAGCAATAGGAAAGATTCAAAAACACTCTCAGCATTGTAATCTCAAAAGAGGTTCAATGTGTTAGGGAGATAACTTATTGTTTAAGTGTTTACTGTTCACATAAAAAAAGATTTGAGTTCAGATCCCCAGCACCCATGTCAAAGTCAGATACTGCAGAAAGTGCTTGTAATTCTAGGGTTGGAGTGGTAGTAATCTTTTTCAAAATAAAAGAAAGAAGAGAAAATAAAATAAAAGAAAAGAAAAGAGAAAAGGGATAAGAAAAGGTGTTGGAGAAATAAGCCAATGGTTAAGAGCACTGACTGCCGTTTTTGAGGACCCAGGTTCTGATAGAGGCTCACAACTTCCTGAAACTCCATATACAAGAATCAGATGTCCTCACCTGGCTTCTGTGTGTAAGAGGCACACATGTGGTGCATAGATGTGCATGTAGGCAAAACAATCATATGCATAAAATCAATCGTGCAACCTGAGAAAAGTTTTAAGAACACAAGATACAATTTGGGTTCAAGATACTCAACTTTGACATTAGTCTTTTACAGACACATGAGCACCCATTTCTATTTGGATTTCTACAAATGTAAGCATATGCATAACCAAAACTGCTAAAAAAATTAATCTAGAAAAATAAATCTACTATATGATAATAGTCCAACTAGAAAATCAGCAACTATTTTTATATTAAAGGAGGAATCACTGATATGTAATCAGAGGGTGGTGGAGGTAATACTGTAGTCCAAAATCCATAGGCAGGAAGGACTAACTCTAGATACCTATAATACTGACATTGGCCAAAATCTACCATGTGTGATAGAAAAAAAGTAGAAATAAAAACACTGTGGTTCAAAGCACACATTTAAGCATAAATGTGTACTCGGTTATTAAAAATAAGCAGCATATATACTTGAATATCATTTGAGTCTGTCATCAGTTCATTCATTCAAAAAATGTACTGATTATTATATTCTCAGCATCATACCAGGTGCCAGCATAGTTTATGCAAAAGAGATGTTTCTTTGCCTCTTTGAATCTCACAGATTAACGTAAAACATGTGAAACAGTAACTGAACAAAAACTACAAGGAATCATGGTGCAAAACAGAAGTATTGAGCATGTTTTTCCCTAAGAAGGGGAAAAGAGAACTAAGAAGATGGTAATGTATGGAATATGATTTTCAGGAATTATTAAATTTACCACTTAAGAACAGGAAGCTTTGTACAATGTATATTTTTCCCCAGAATTTATGATAGACTTCAGGAAAGAGAAGAATACAGATTCTTTGTTTTTTTCATACTTGATTTCTTAGGGTTTCAAACCTCTTGAAAAATTCAGTATATGCTGTCTCTCAGCCTCCTGTTTTTTGTTCTGCTATTAATGTTCAACACTGGACATGATAAGTAGGCTATATACTGTACTTCTGGGATTTCCACTTTAAATACTTTTTTTCTGAAAGGAATATTTACAAAAACATAAAAAAATGTAGAATTGGGCGACCTCTAGAATTTATCCTAAATGAGAGATGGTTGTACTATTTCTGAAAAGATGAAGGGCAAGAGAAATATACAGTAAGAAGTGCTTACTAGACGCAGAGGACAGTCACAGATGAGCTAAACAGGTGGTACACAGTAGAGTTGGATACAAACGAGCAAAGCTCTGGAATTTATATAGAATTGCTAAGTAATTTTGCCATATACAGAAGTGGTGCAAAAAATTGATTTTTATGTGATATACACATTTTTTTAAAAAAGTGAGACTATGTATATAAAGGCAATAAATTGTGTATATTTCTTACTTTAAAATTTCTTAAACGTGCAATATATTTAAGTTATCTAGTATATTTTTAGGAGAAACTATAGAAACTATAAGAGAACAGAGAAGGAACAAGTAGAGAAAGAAACAGAAACAAAGAATAAAACAAGGGAAGATGAAGAGAAATCAGAGGAAAAGCAGAAGGTGATGGAGGAGAAACAGAAGATAAGAGGAATATAGAAGGAGAAAGGGAGGAAGGGATGGGATGAGGAGAGAGGAATAGGAGCAGGAAGCCATCGGAATTGTTCAAGATATAAAGTTCATCAGTTTAAAGAATAGCTTTATATATATTCTGAGCACTTCTTTTTAAACAATTATATATTCAATAAGTTTGTGAAAATATTGCTATAGTTCATTTTTAAACGTTTCATCTTCATAAAATTCTTGTTCTGAAATGGCATGCCTCTAAATACCACTCTTTCTAGTCTGGACTATCCAATGATATCCAGCTAATTGTGTCTTTCCTTTGCATGCAGTGTGGTCTGCATCTAAATATCCAACCTAGATTCAGACACAGCCTCTCCACTTTTATTAGATATGACCTGGCTTTGTCTTCTTCACAGTATTGAACCTTTCCTCTTCTTTCTTCCTTCTGAAGTTAGTGAATATACATTATTTTGAACTATCACATCTACATACTAATCTGAACTTCATCGATTATACTACCTGCCTGTTATCCCTGCTTGTGACAATTTTTTGGTGCAAGAAAAGTAAAATCAGTTCCCTAAATATAAAAGGAGACAAGAAAAGGTACTGAAAGCAGAAAGGCAAAAAGTTTTGAATATTCATCTTTTGTAAATAGATAATTTTGTGAGTATGTGAGACAATTACAGTTTTTAATTCCCCTTAGTTTGTCTGAAACTCTTAAATTGTTTATTAGTGAAAAAAATTATACTATTTTTTGATCATCGTATTTTTTTCTGAAAAGAATTTGTTTAAAGATGTACTTATTTACTATTCTCTCTCTCTCTCTCTCTCTCTCTGTGTGTGTGTGTGTGTGTGTATGTATGTGTGTGTGTATGTATGTATGTATGCATGAGCTTATATGTATCACAGGGATGCAGGTACCCAGAAAGCAATTCCTTGGAACTGGAGCTACAGGTGATTGAAAGTCACCTGGTATAAATGCCATGATCCTGTATAAGGGCAATATTAAGCCTTTCTTCAGCTCCTGGAAAATATTTAAAAAAATAAAAATATCAGAGAATCTTTCTTATGATTGCAGGATTAAGTAATTTCTTAGGATATTCATTTTAATATAAAGTAAGTAAACATAAATATATTATATTCAACATATGATCTTCAACAACTGGATTACCTTACAATTTTAATTGATACTATCAGTAGACAAAAGTATTTAAGTTGAAAGTGTATATAGCAAGTAATAGTTTCTCCTTGCATCAGGTTCCAGTGTTACTTCTTCTTCATATAAAATATAAAATTATCATTTTTGTTTGTAGATAGAGGTAAAGTAATTATAATATGAATATATAATTGAGAAGGTATACTCTATCATACAAATGTACTATTAAAATATTTAAAATCTTATATTTCCAGTAAAATTCTTGAAATTCTTAGAATCCAAGATGAAAAATTAAAACAACAGTAGTATATTTATATGATTACTTGGTTTGGGGAAAGTTGGAATAAAACAAAAAATAAAGAAAGGGTCATAAATAAATTAATTGGACAGAGAGAAAACCAATTCATAAAAAGAGGGCATTAACACATTGTCAGGAGTTAGCTGTCAGCAAGTCAGGAGAATATCACAGCGAAGAGAAGGAAAACATAAAATGTTAAATAAAATTGCTGAGTACCAACAGAAAATATTCTATACAGATACTATGTGTGTGACATATTGACAGAATGCCAAATGAATTAGGGCCTAGTCAATCTGGATTCCAAAGACTGTAGAAGCAGAGAAAAAAATCAGATAAAGGAAGTCTATAAAAGAAGGCAAAGGATCAAACTGTTTTTAGAGGGAATATAATGTTCCTGCCAAAATCTTTTGATTCAAAGACGGATAGACTGACAGTTTCTTTTAGTATGTGGTACTTGGGTCATCTTCTCCATTTTACTCACAGATAAGAATACAGATAAAATATAACATTGTTTTCAAGTCAGCTAATGGACAATCTAGCCCACTATTTATGGAAAGACCCACCCTTTACTAAGTAAATGATCTCACAAAACTGTGATGTAACTGTGAGTAAATATGCATCACAAAACTGTGATGCATATTTGTATATACTTATGAACATATATGCATGCATGCATACATACATGTGTTAACTACTTAAATTTGAGAATTTTCATAAGGAAGTAGGAACCAGGATCCTAAAATTCAATGTGATAATATCTATAGAGATAGCCAGGGTGACAAACCTAAACAAACACTGAGCAAACATAGTTGCTAGCCTTCATGCTAAAAAAGGTAATATCAATTTCATAGAATACTTAACATCTAGTAGCCCTCAAGAGTTGTTTAATTAGCCCAAGAGTGAAATTTTCCTGGTATATAGATGACTATTTGGAATTTCTCACACATATGTCTACATGCACACAGCCCCTCCATACACACACAAACACAAGCATACACATTATTTTTTTTTCCAAATCAAACTACAATTTTTGCAACCATTTAAAATAGAAGATCCTTTCAGGTCTCGGTCTTGTTTTACAGATGTTTTAGTGTTAAATTCTGTTATAATACTCTTTCAAAAAATCCTTTTAGATAAACTGCAGGTAGTAGAAAGATGATAGATGGTAAGCAGATATAGATAAAAATACTAAGTGCTACATTCATGAGAGAGTATTAAAGATAAATGGTAAGTTACAGTTGCAGTTAGATGGTTGGGTTATACAGATAAAAAAAGTGAAATAAATGATATGGGGAGAGATGACTGAGATGAAAGATAAGAAATAGACAGACAGAAATAGATAGATAGATAGATAGATAGATAGATAGATAGATAGATAGATACATAGATAGATAGTGTTAGGATTCAGGAATCATTGAAGAAGACCCCAGATTCAAATAGTATGCATGAACACAGAACGTTTATTCTGCAGAAACAACCAGCATTGTGGAGTCACCATTGCATCAAAATGGATGACCTCAGACAAAGGTACTAAGGCCTTCTTAAAGGGAATCCTGGGGGGAACTTTCTAGAAGATTGGGTAACCATTAATTTGATTGGGGCCAAAGGCCTTATATTAGTACAATTGTGATTGGCTACTATGTTAGGATTAGGTAGTCTAAACCCTTATTGGTGGGTGCCAGGATGTTCCAGATAGACTGCTTTCCTATGTCATGAATGATTAACCACAGGATGGGCTGCCCAGCAAGCATGGCCTATCTTGAGATATCTCTCTTTCATGTGGCTATCTTTAGGCTGTTTCTTAGAGGGCAGGGCGATTTTATTGTCTTGTTCCTGAAGTTATGAGGTATGCTGCTGAAGCAGATGGCTTATGGCCTAGTTTCCTGTTCTGCTTGTGGTGTGGATGACCTATGACCTAGTTTCTGAGTGGGGCCAAAATGGAATAAATGGAACCCTTCAATAAATAGATGATAGAGATAGATGGATAGATAGATGATAGATAGATAGATAGATAGATAGATAGATAGATAGATAGATGATAAATGAAAGATAGTAGATATGTAAAAATGTGATTTTTTTCAAGGAAAGTTTTATTTGCATACTTTTGGTGGTTTAGAAATCCATTCCAAGGCAATCTGCAGTCTGGTGATATTGTGCTCCTGGTCATATGGCTTTGTTTGATTCAAAGGTCTCAGAATCAAAGAAGGAAAGGAAGTCCAAGGTAACTGTCAGAAAGTCCATATTATTATTGATGAGATTTGCAGTGTGCTTTCATGTATCATTCTCATTTATATACATAAAATACATATTTATATACATTAAAATGGAGAACAACAGAAGTTTCAAAATAAATCATATATATTTACCATTACTAGTCTTCACAAGATTTCTATGCTATAATAAAAACATATATTCTCTTCTCTTAGAAAGTAATTTTGTACTACAACAATTATTTGAAGCAATTTGAGGCTAGTAAAGATGTCTATAGAGTTCAGTTGTTTCCCATCACCCTGAAGACCTGGGTTAATATGCTAATGTCCACAAAGTGGAATGTAAAAACAAACTTGCCAAAAGCAAGTCTGACCACTAAATCTGTGAATGGTTCAATATTATGCATATACAGATATATACAATAATAATAAGTAAATAAAAATGATGATAAAACACTTTGATTTTACATATAATTATAAAATATGACATTCACATTTTAAAATAATTCCTGGATGTTTGGAAAATGAATGTATTCATTTTAATATGAAACAAATATATTCATGATCAAATAATCAAGGAAAATAAATAAAAATTAGATCTTACAGTACAAAAGTTTTCAAAGCAATGAAATATTTAGCTCACTTAGAATTAAATTCTTAAAAAAGAATTTACTTCAAGATAGTAGTCACTGTCTTTGAATTAGATTTCAATAAACAAATGAAAATAAAATGCCAGAAAATGTATCATTTAAAAGTGTTTAGGATAATTGGTAGTTAAATATATTTAATACATTATACATTTTGAATAAACAATAATGTTTCTTTATTGTAAGACTTTATACATTTTTAATAAGAATACTCTTGAAAACATAAAAATTATAAAAATGCCATACATAAATAACATATGTGCCATTCAAAAATAATATTAAAATATGATTCAATATTTTATTAATTTGCTTATCTCTGTAGAATATGAAAACAAGGATAGGAATTTGAAACAAGTCCAGGAAGGTAGGTTAGCAGAATCCCAATGGATTGTTTGACAAGTCTTTGAATAAAAAGATTAAGGCTTATTCAAAATGAAATGGGTATTTTTCCAATTCACTGACAATATATGTAAAAGATAGGAAACTGACATACCAAGATCTGGAAAAGGGAGGTAGCTATGCTTCTTAGTTCCATGTATCACATCTATATGGAAAGCTCAGTGTGTGTCAGACTCAGAAACTTTGCAGTGACACAATTCAAAATGAGAGAATCAAAGCACAATTATAAACCAAGAATTAAAAGTTCAGTTGTTAAACCTTTACAGTGCAATATGTGTTACTTTTCTAAGGCAAACCAAAGGTATATTTCTCAAGGTTCCGCTGCCTTCAGCAGCATTTGATGGAGGATTTTTTTTTTATACATTTGTAATAGATAGAGATGAAACAGATTGCAGTTTGTTTTTTGTTACTATTTTTTTTTTTAAATTGTAAACCATGTACCAAGTTTCTGGTCAAGATTGTGTAGGATAAGTTAAACATAATTCCATTCTATTAACCAATATGAGTGTATTTCTTATGCATATAGTTACATTGAAATAAAGTTCTAAAAACTAAAAAAAAAAAAAAAAAGTTCAGTTGTCTTCCAACATTGAAATGGCAATTTTTAATTTTTACAAATAATATAATTCCAGATGTTGAAATTAGGATATTCTGTGCTTTGACAAAATGGAAGGAATAGAACCACAATTAAGTCATTCAACAATTAGTAATATTAAGCTTGATTTGACATTTTTAGAGAATTTTGTGGTAGGTGTGTATGTGTATGTGTATTTGCGTGTTTGTGTTTGTTTGTGTAGGTTGTTTGTCCATGCTTCAAGATGCTTGGTTCAAGATGACTTGAGAGAGAAACTCCCTTCCCCACAAGCATGTCAAGATAACTGGCCCATGGGCTTGTATGGATCCTCTTTCTACCTCATTTCTTGAACTCACAGCATGAGTATTACAAACACATGCTATCAAGACTAGTTAGTTTGAGATAAGTTCTCTTATATACTGTCCACACTAAATCATCTTTCCTAATGCGGAATTTATTGATTTTGTTCCTCTATTCCATTCATTGTTCTTGCTAGGTATCAACATCACGTCACTTAAAGATATAAGCCTTAATAAGCCGAGATTATGTTATTGTTTAAAAAAATGTAGAATCTTCGATGTTGATCGAGAGTTACCATTTCATGCAGACTTTAAGAAGTCCTGGGCTAATACAGCACAATCAATTCTCCAGACTATTAATTGTGGAATTCAACCTATTTATCCACACTTTCCTGGTGAATTAGAACTGAATAATTGTTATTTAAGTTATTTAATGTCTTTCCATAGAGCAATAATCAGTGATATGGTTTCTATTGGTTAGACATTTCAAAATACATAACATGTTTTAATCCAACAAAGTTTAATTTTGAAAAATAATAAATATCTATTTTAGTCATCCTATTGGAGATGTGCCTTACTGCAGGAAGTTCATAACTGGCAGGAGACGTTAAGTGTTCATAAGCTTCATTTACTTTCATATTCACTCTATCTCTCCCTCTCTCTCCCTCTCTCTCTCTCTCTCTCTCTCTCTCTCTCTCTCTCTCTCTCTCTCTCTCTCTCTCTCTCTCTCAATGATCACTCAGTCTCCTGTTCCTGCTACTATGCCATACTGATGTGATGTGATGGCTATCTAGCCTCCTGGAACAATAATCCAATGAAACCTTCCCTAATTTGACTTAGGTCAAGGTGTTAATCACAGAATCGAAGTTTAAACAATAAAGAGACAATAGTCTAATTAGCTCCCAATTGGCTCTCTAGAGCACTAAGCACCCATTGTCAAGTTTAAATGAACACATAACTCCCTGAATATGTAAACTCCCAGAGGAGTACGAGGCAAGGAATAAGAGACAAAGATAGAAGACAGAGGAAAAGGGAAAACATAAAAAGGCAAAGGAGAGGCGGAAGGGGAAGACACAAAGGAGAGAGGAAAAGGATATTTGTCGCTGAGGGACAAAGGACTGCCTCTCAGAATAGGGAAGAGACAGAGAAGTCCAATAGGCAAATGAAAATTTATAAAGGAAAAGGGGAGAAACACCCCATGTTAGAATGAACTGTTGAATTTTAGTTGGGCATGTTAATTAAGAGAGCCAAGGGAAAATTTGGATAGCTGGATTTGAAAGCTTTGGTAACTAAACCATGGTAGTGACCCTTGGTAGGAGGAAGTAGCCAAATACAAGAATCAACCTTAGACGCTAGCTTTAAGCAAGTAACCTAAAGGTTTAGCAAGATAGAATTAGGGAGAAGAGCAAAGGCAAAACTCGTTGGGTCCATGTTTGCAGTGCTCTGGTCCGTGATTGTCATACCTGAGTCTGCTTCAGCCCTTCAGTCACTTTTCCAGCAGTAAAATGTTATTTGGAGACATTAGCTGTTTTTTTTAATTGCCTAATTACTTTGTGGATACAAAAAATGAGATCAGAAACCATGAAGTAAAAGAATAGAAGTGAAAACTAAGAAAAAATGTCAGAAATTAAAAACTAGTACACGTTAGAGGTGCTGAAAGGAAATGGCAAGCTGAGCAGCAGATGGGGCAGTCTTTACAGAATTCGAGGTTGGCAAGGCTGTAGAACCTAAAATATACAAAAATCTCTTAGATCTAAACAATGCCAGGAAATGCACAATTGAAACTGAGCAAACATTCTGAAAAGGCACCCTACAAATGACAATATACAGATGGTAAATAACCACATGAGTGGAAAAAAAGGGTACCTTTTGACAATCAGAAATTGCAAATGATAGTGATTTGCTAAAACCAAGCTTCCTTAGTGTGCTTACAAATTTAAAATACTGGCAGTATCAAACATTTCCGATGATATTTAGCAATGAGAACTCGCATTCGTTGCTAGTAGAAAGGCAAAGTAGCTTAACGAACAGTTTATTAAGATTTTGCAGAGTTTATAAAAAGCTTATAATGCAATGATCAGTGTATTTAGACAATTTTTTCAAATATATTGCTGTGTTTATGCCCATAGAAGCCAACACCCAGATCATTATAGTATTTTACTCACTATAAACAAGATCTGAGGAAAAGTTAGATTTTTTTTTTAATAGGAAAATGGAAAACACCACAATAGTTAACCAGATCTATTTTTGGGGAAATGACTCACTGGTATAAAGAAAATAATTTTCAGTTGTACACAAAGAGATGCAGGCAGCTAAGGAATGCTGTGCATGGTGGAAATAGTCTTCCTGAAGAAGAGTAGAGCTAGTTGTTATTCAAAATCAAATGGTCTGAAAATATACATACAAGAAATCTTATACTGACTCAGCAGGCCGTAATATATGAGTATATACTTATTGTCTTAAACAGGGTTTGTATTCCTGCACAAAACATCAAGACCAACAAGCAAGTTTGGGAAGAAAGGGTTTATTCAGCTTACACTTACACACTGCTGTTCATCACCAAAGGAAGTCAGGACAGAAATTCACACAGGGCAGAAACCTAAAGGCAGGAGCTGATGCTGAGTCCTTGGAAGAGTGCTGCTTACTGGATTGTTTCCCATGGTTTGTTCAGCTTGCTTTCTTATAGAACCCAGGACTACCAGCTCAGGGATGGCACCACCCACAATGGGCTAGGCCCTCCCTGCTTGATCCCTAATTGAGAAAATGCCTTACAGCTGGATCTCCTGAAGCCATTTCCTCAAGGGAGGCTCCTTTCTCTGTGATAACTCCAGCTGTGTCAAGTTCACACACAAAACCTGCCAGTAGAGTTATACTTGATAATTTTATGAAGAAGTTATGTGTTTGGTGACAGTGATGTAGCACGGAAATAAGTCTATATTATTTCTTTATAATGGTAAAATTGCTTTAAAATATGTCATTAATGTATGAATTGAGTTGTAAAATATAGGTTATTCAAAATAATTTTAAATGTATTCTTTCATACATTTAATAATTTCCCCTTGTACCTGTATTTTTAAGTAGCCAAACAGTGTCTACTTTTTAAAGTATTATACAATTTTATTGACATTTCTCCTTCATATTTTTATCCCCACTCATCTACTTCTTCCACTCAATTGTAATAAAATAATATATTGATTGGAGAAAATCAAGTTTCCTAAAGTTTTTAAAATATGTAGAATCCTTTAATAAAATTACACAAAAAAATTAACTCACAATAATTACAGGTTAACATCAAGGGAAGTATTGAAATAAGATCAAAATGAAAAGAGTACATGTAATACCTTTATCTTGATGTAAGAGATTCTGTGGGGCAGAGTATTAAATGAACTTTGAAAAGAATAATTTTCTAATTTTGAAAGCAGCATGAGCAGGTAAGTGGTTACTTTCCAGCACCCTTACTCTCCCCCACTGGCAGGGTCTCTGTCTCCACAATTGCTCTCAGCAGCTCGCCTGCTTTGGTTGCACCATATTTAGCTGTTATAGTCTTTTTACACAGCCCTCGGAGTCACACTGCCTTCTGGCTTTATTGCTTTCATGCCGAAATATTTTAAGGCCTCTATGTAGGTTAGGGACAGACAAACGTTCTCCTTTACTGTGGACTATCAAATGTTCTCTCCTACAAATGCAATACTTTTCATGAGGATGTGATAGGAAATAGGTCAGTCTAATAATTGCAGCAGCCCATATGCATATAGGACCTGCCTATGGAATTCCAATAACATTAAAGCTAGGACAAACCCTGTATTTGTTTGTTTGTTTGTTTGCTTGTTTGTTTGTTGGTGTGTGTGCATGTAGATTCAGAGTCCTTCCCAGGAATAGTCATCACTGAGGACCACTGCTGTTTTCTGCTGAACTTCAGTCTAAGAGTGGGATCCTGTTTCACTGGTCTTCCTTCTTTACTGTGTCATGGTGTATTTTGTTTGTTTCTTTTGACACAGCCTCATCAAATTGCCAGAATGGTCCTTACTCCCTGTGTAGCTCAGGCCATCATAGAAATTACTACATAGCTTCAACACATAGTTGCTTTCCACTCACAGGATTACAGTAATGGCCCACAAAGCCCAGGCTCCTTTTGTACTTGATTGTAAGCTCTACATGTAAGAAATCATGACAGTTTTTTTTTCTGTATCCTCAGTATAACATCTGACATGATTGAGTATATAACCATTTTGTGAAAGACTTAACAATATACTTTTAGATTTTTCAAGAAGAAATAGTGTTCCTCCTCAGCCTAAATCCTTATGATTGATGTAAGTTGTAAATACATACACATTTTGTTAGAAGTTAAACATATAAGAATGTCAATATTGATTTTTGGTTGGGCCTGGCTTTGTGGGGGTATCTTTTTTTTATTAATCTTTTTGGTAGCCACTTAGCTGTGCCTTCTGTGGTATCAGACAGGCATATCAATCCTCGGCCAGATAAGGCAACTGGGTCTGGGCCATTCCCTTTAAGGATAAGGGGGTCCTTCCCCATATCTGTGGCAAAGTTTTGTTGGTCTCGGTGGTGCCAGAGGCAGTCAGCAATAGATTTGCCAAGAGCTTTCCTTTACATAGACAAGACAAGGAGGGTTAAAGAGAGCATGAAAAAGATAGTGAAGGCCCTAAGAAAAAATCAGAGAGAGAAAGAGACAGATGAAGGCTGGTACAAGAATTGGTTTTCAGCATCTCCAAGGTTGTCAACCCTATTTCCTGCCATCTTGGGACCATTATTTGGGTTCTCTTTGCTTTTTTCTGCTGGTCCTTGGCTCTGAAATAGGTGGACTAACTCTGTGATACAACAGATAAATAATTTGGTCGCAAAACCTACTCAGATACATTATCATTAGTTAGCTATGGAGGACCACGAGACTCAAGATGAGGTTGTTAATTTATACAGGGTGTTTCCAAAACCCATCTCCACCCAACATAAAAGGGGGGGACTTCTGCCCCTAGACCAAGCAGAGAGGGACCACCCAGAACCCCATCTGTCAGGCGATCTGAATTCTTGCTTAGGCTGCGAGGCTAAGCACTGCAAAGGAATATAAATAAAAGATAAAAATATCTATCTGGGTTCCCTGAGGGAGAAGCCTGACTGCATAGGGGTTGATGTCAAAAGTATCCCCTCTCCAGGAAAAAGACATCAGGATGGGTATGGCCCTCATGCTTCACTGGACAATGACGGGGGACTGGAGCCATTACAAGGTCCCCTTCAAATACTGGAGGTCAGGCCTCTATCCCTGCCTTTGCAAGTTTAGAATTGCCACAGCCCTTCTATACTTAGAGAAGGGAGGAGATGTCAGGGGCAGCCCTGCTTACACACTGAAGGCCTAAAATCAGCCATAGGCCTAAAATCAGCCATAGGCCTAAAATCAGCAATAAGCCTGTCATACATGTATACTAACACCAAGTCTTGGGTCTCAGTGGAACAACATTGAAACAGATGGCTATACGCTAATGTAAACAGGCAGCTTTTGTGGAAATTTACAAGCCTGAGTAGTCACAGACCTTGTAAATATGTAGCCTTTGCAGACAATACCAACTTAGGTAAGGACAAGGGAGTCATAGGCAGAGTCATAGTGACTTGTCCCCTAACCTTCACTCAGCCGATACACGGTTCTGATGATATCTGTATTCCTCCTGAACACCCACACTCCAGTGTCATTCCCTTCCCTACATCCTGCCTTTCTGTGTTTATAACCCCTGTGTGAATGAATTACTATTTGAGAAAAAATAAATTATAAAAAAAATAAAAAATAAAATAAAAAAGAATATCAATATTATTAGCAATGTGTGAAAATTTTATGTCTATTTTTTTTAACAAGGAAAGACTTTTATATTTGCTTCATACTTTAGCTAAGGACTCAGAACAAACATTCAGGATCTTAGCTCCAGTTTGTGAACTGGATCAGAAGGAAGAGTGTATTTAACCTTCTCCAGAGCAATGAAGAAATTACAAGCTGGGCAAATTAAAAAGCCAGTAAATGAGGACTGAGAGTACAGGTTTACTACTTTTCACATAAAGACTGATGTTCTATTTCAAAACCTCATGATCAGTAATTATGTAAATATTTACATTCAGTAACCACTAAGTTACATTACATGGGTAAAATCTGAGTTGCTGCTTCAGGTCAATGAGAGCCCGAGCTCTGCACAGGTAGCCTCTGCACAGGTAGCCTCTGCACAGGTAGCCTCTGCACAGGTAGTCTCTGGTAGACAGATCAACACAGATGACCCTCTGCTTTGCTGCTCTTACTGGGACATCTCTAGTCATGTTATAAACTAATAGGAAAACATCATTGAATTTGGCCATTCACTATTTATTCTTTTAATTCTACTGGTTATATACTTAGAAAGTTCAGTCAAATCCAAAAACATGACGTTTATAGATCATTCCCTATCCTATACAGAACTATCATCTGCAGCTAATTTCAAGGGTGAGGGTTCTGTTACATTCTATATAGTGATGACATATTTTGTAAAGTTCCCTTTTGCACATCACTATCACACAATCCATATTCCATGTAAATGAGGGTGTGTTCTAGCATACAAAAGGAACAATTCTACCATACTACACTTTTTTTTTTACTCTAAGCAGTTTAAATAAAAAGTTTTTAAATGAACATTAAATTTACATAAAAATCTTATCTAGAAAACTAAATTTACATTGAATTTAAGTTTCTAAAAATATATTGAGTCTAGTAGTAAAATCCTGTCAACTAAGCTGCTTAGGAGAAGCAGGAAAGACTACAAACTTGAAGCTTTTCTGTATTATAACATGGACTGAAAGCATATGTGACAAGACTTACCTTGGGACACACACTTCTACTCATCCAGATAGGGATCCCAGGACAGAATAAACTACAAATACCACAAATGTCCATCCTGTTGAACTACTGTGTTTTCTAGCATAACTCACAGGAATATAAGTGAGAGGTTACTTACTGAGCAGAAATGACTCAAAGACAACTGCATTACCAAAGCCTACCCAGGATGGGTGACAGCTCACAAAGTTGAGGACCTGGAGAACACTGGTCAGTCTGCAGGCAGGATGGAATATTTCTATCTTGGAGGAAACATCTACATAAAAAAAAAGTGAGATGGGGATTTAGCTCAGTAACAGGGCACTACCTAGCCAGGTCCAGGTCCAAGGTGCAATACACTGAACTAAAAACCAAATTCTAAAAATTTTCTAGATATCTAATTTTTCCAACTTAACACGTACAATTTATTTTATGGAGAAGAGAAGCCATGCCTGAGAAGAGTGCAGACAGAGAGGCATGGCTGCCGTGTGAAGGAGCTGGGAGAGCCAGCCAAGAGCTCTGCCCAACTGGGTCCACTGCAGCCAACATAGAACATAGAATTAGTAAGTAATAACTCGGGATTAACCTGTGAGAGGCAGATTCTATCAACAGTGGAGGTTAGTCAGTGTCCCAGCTATTGTGCTGTTTAAGGCATATTAGAATATAAAAAACTGTGTGTGTGTGGGGGTGTTGTATGTGTGTGTCTTTCCTTTGGGAACATAAACTATTGGGGCAGGTAGCAAACCATGTGGCTGGAATTAATTAGTATTTCATTATCACTCTACTAGGTTTCCATTTTCTGTATATCATGAGAAAAGCATAGTGGGTGACATACTATCCCTGTAATAAAATGTTCTGTACTCGGAGTATATACCTAAGAGTTGTACAGTTAGATCTTGAGGTAGATAACTTCCAGGCTATTTGAGGAATCTGCAGATGCTTGTGTCATTTTGTACTCACACCAGTGACAGATAAATGCTAGATTTTATTCACATCCTCTTGCAACATTTGTTGTCTTCAGTTTTATTAATTTTGGCCAATCTGATTGGGATAAGAGGAAATTTTAAAGAAGTATTAGTTTGCATTTCTTTGATATCTAATGATGTTGAAGTTTTATTAAGTGAAGTTTTATTAATCTTTTGAGAATTCTTGAAGTTTTATTAATCTTTTGAGAACTCGGTTTAGTTCGATCCATCATTTTTAATTGGGTTATTTATTTCCTTTATGCTGTGTTTCTTCTTAGTTCTTAGTATAACCTAGACACTAAACCTCTATTAGATTTATAATTGCTAAAGCTTCATTCCCATTTTGTGGGCTCGTGGTTTACTCAAATCGTAATACAGAAAGAAGTTTTTTAGCTTCCTGAGGTCCTATTTATTATTCATTGATCTTAATTTCTGTGCTGCTGGAGTCCTGCTCAGAAAGTCTTTCCTGTGTCTATGAGTTCAAGGAAATTTCCTATTTTGTCTTTTATCAGACTCAGAATATGTAGTCGTATGGTGAAATCCTTGACTCACTTGCAACAATCATCCATTGGTTTTGGATTTCAGGTAAGTTCAATAGAGATTTTTTTTTTTAAATAAGCCTTTATGATCCTCTGAATTTCCTCATTATCTGTTGTAATATATGCATTTTAATCTCAAACATCACTAGTTTGAATCCTGTGTTTCTTTTGGTTAATTTGACAAAAGGTTTTTAAAACTTGATTTTCTACAAACAAAACCAAAATAAGACCTCATTATTTTATTTATTCTATTTGTATTGTTTCTATTTCATTGATTTCAGACCTGTGTATTTAAATTACAATCTATATCTTTCAGGTTTTATATATTTTTTCTAGAACTTTCAGGTGCGTCATTACATTATTAATATGTGATCACTCCAATTTTATAAAATAGACATTTAATCCTATGCACTCGCCTCTTGGAGCTGACTTTATTGTCTCAGCTCTAATATAGGTGTAACTATGTTGTGCTTTTATTTTTATTAAATTCTTAAAAGTTCAAAATTTCTTTTCTTGACAAATTTTTATCCACGTGTTTTTCAGCTTCCATGAGTTTGTATATATTCTGCATTTTTATATTTGTTGATAGCCAGCTTTAAATCATAGGGGACACATAGGATTCAGACCATTATTTCAATTTGACTGCATCTGTTGTTACTTGCTCTGTGTCAAAGTACATGGTCAATTATGCAAAAGGTTCATTCAGCTGCTGAGAAGAAGGTATATTTTTTTGAGTTTGGATGAATTGTTCTGTAAATATCTATTAAGCCACTCTGGTTTATGATATCATTTAGGTTCAGAATTTCTCTGTTTACTTTCTGTATTCTTAAGCTGATGGGGTATCAGTCTCTTATGCTGCTGTGTTTCTTGGATGCAGATGAACGATGGATCCAGTTTTTATCTAGTATATTAGTCTATATCTTTTTATTAGAACTTTAAGAGTTTAAATAGTAAAAGTTTTAGCAATATTTAAAATTTTCTGTTATTTTTTGTGATGTAGGATTTTTTCTCCTTCTGATTGACTCTTTTTGGATTATTTATTCCTTTGTGTCCTCTTTGATGTAGCTAACTAACCTTCTGTTTAGAATGAAGCATTCATTCTATTAACTTCTGTAATATTGGGTTAGTCAACAATAAAGTGTTTAAATTTGTTTTTTATTGTTATTTTCCCATCAAATATGATTGCTAGTATTATTGGATAAATTACAAAGTTATTTTAGTTTTTATTTACCATGACTTTTACTTTTTACCAGCATATGTTGTTTCTATTAAGATGTTAATTTTGTCTATAAAATAATTGAGAACTTGGGAGGTGAATTGTTAGTTTTATAGTATTTTCAAAAGTATTCCAATGAACTATATTTATTTTAAATAGTTCTACATAGTTAGAGGTTCTTTTTTTTACATCATAAGCTTTACCTAATAAGTTGTGATACAGATAGCATCTTATTTTTCAGATAGTATGTAATTCAATAATCCCCTAGGTATTATTAAATCAATGAGCTATTGTCCATCTCATTGTAGCATATAAGGAAAACTGCAGAAATGTGTACATCCAGAAACACTGAAAAAATGTACAGTCATACCAAGTAATATGATTGGGAAAAATGGAAGAAATGGAGGAAACTTAAACTTAAGTAATAAAAAGTTATGGCCAGAAACAAAATGAAGCAGTGAAGAGAGTGTGGAATATACGCAGCTTTCCAATTGGCTGCTTACCTGCACTGCAGCATATGGTAAGCCTCATTCTGATTGACAGAGTCAGCTTACAACGCTCCTAAGAGGACATGTCTGTCACTAATAATGAACAGAGGAGCTTAGCTTTAAATAAGGTGAAGTCTAATTAGCTTTCCATTGTAGCAACACTATTCAAAAAATGCATTTTACCTATCTCTCACTTTATATGAAATTGGGAAAACAAGCTTTTATATTATAATTTGTGCCTTCTGATCATAAAAGTTACTAATTAATATGCCCCTTACTAATAGTGTCACGCTAGCTTGGATCTATAATTGTCTTGTATGCATTGTTTCTGCTTTCTATTCGTTTTGCCAAATTCACACGTTCCTAAATCTAAATATTATTTGTTTTATTTTTTTAATATTTTAAAATGAGTATATGACTTACATTAATACTTAAGCAGCTGTAGTTTCCCTTTTGGGAAACTTATCTAGTGTTACAATCATATATTCACAGTACATGCCCATGACTCAGACTAGTTCTTAAGTGACACTGCCCAGCCAG
>NW_021604564.1:29627415-29638299 GCF_004785775.1 Grammomys surdaster | reverse complement strand
CCTCTCTCTCTCTCTCTCTCTCTCTCTCTCTCTCTCTCTCTCCCACTTTCTCTCCTTTTCTCGGTCTTTAGCTCTCCTCTCTCTCTCTGGCACAGGAAAAAAAAAGCTGTTTATTACTACAGACAGGAAAGTCAGGCCCCAACAGGGGCCAAAATTGAGATAGTGGATGTAAACCACCATTTATAGATTTAGGAAAAGACGAAAGAAAGTACTAAAGATTTTATTGAAGATTTATGTGTCATAGAGTTTTCCTTCAGGATATATTAATGATTAGTTTTATAAGAAGCACACATAACCAGTCCAGTGTGGGAAGAGACTTCTATTAAGGTCACAGTCAACAACCATAATCAGATAAACTCTTCAAGCTTGGTGCAAAACAGGGGACTCCCTTTCTCTTTCCTGCCTGATTTTATCCTGAGAATGTCTTTAAGCACTAAGGACAGGTACATGACCTTATTTAGAGCATGACTGCAGAAAGCTTCCTGCAAGCACTGCATGGTTCAGCTCATAAGTCCTGCTCAGATTTGTCTCTAAAGTATGATAATTAGGTACTAAAATATGGCCAATCAGCCCTTCCCACCTGTAACATTGTAGCATCAAAAAACTTCTGAGGAAAGTCATATAGCCGGTTTAACTTCCTCTCTCCTTGTCAGAACCTCTTCGTGTCAATAAAGTGTTCCCACCCTAGAAATATCCATCTTAGAAATACATACCCATTCCCCAATAAATTTGAGCTGTCTTGCTAAAGCTGATCCTGGGGGTCAATCCAGTGGTATTCAAGCCTTTGGAACCCTGCCCTGTCTCCCCCATATATGCTCCCTTTGTCTTCCCTGGTTGGTGACCAGCAGCCCCTGGGAAGAAGGGGCGGTCACCTTCAAGCAGTGAGTTGGGTTAGTGCAGAATCTTTGCATATTAAATATGGCATGACACTTTACTAATTTTCTGAGCCCAGGTAAAAAGAGCTTCTTTATTTTTTCAAAAGAGAAATCTGAGAATGAAAGAAAGAAAAATATATAAATCAGTAAAGAAAGAACAGAACAGAAATGAAAAGAAAAAAAGAAAAGAAAGAAAAAATGTGCAAGATGTTTATGCTTTTTGTAGCTCAAACTTTAAAATTCTTAGGAATGGCTCTGGTTTTCTATAACAGGAGTACCCATGTCAAAAAACCAACCTTGATGAAAAGCCATGTACTATGTATAGTAAGACTAAAGTCAGGTGACATCCTAACAATCACATACTTGGCAATGAGCATACAAATAAATACAACTATTGTGGAAAGCTCATCTTTAAAGAGGATGAAAATAAAAGTATACATGAAATAGAATTCTGTCTCATATGAAAAAAATTAAAACTGTAATTTTATGAATGGTTTGTATCTCTTATGAATGCATATATCATCAGAACAACCTGAGACCTCCTAAAACTTGAGAACAATTTGGGGAAGTTATTTTAGAATTTATATGTGATAAAAATTTAGGAACATATGTATAAGGGAGAAAAGCATTTTTATACATATATACATATATATATAATTTTAAATTGTATATTTTCTTAATTTCTAAGAAACAAATATACCGGCTTATATAAGTGCATCACTAACTTAATCTTTCTGTAAATTTCCCACTGATGTCACCATACTAGTTTTAATCCACTGTACCTGAAGCTTCTTTTTTACCTCAGTCCCTTAATTAAACAATGAGATGTTAACCCTTCATTTTCCTTCACACCATTTTGATGTTAGAAAGCATTATAAAGCATTTCTTTTATACCCTTGCATGGGTATCTATCTACCTGTCTATCAATAATCAACTTGTTTACTTGTTTTATGATGCCCAAGATGTCCCACAGCATGCAACACTCCTGTCACAATATCCTGGAGCTTTAGTTCCAGGAACTTTCCACCTTTAATTTTATTCTGTACAGTTTTACTCATTGAGATAAGCCTGGATTACCAGTTTCATTCAAAATGCTTAAAATCCTTAAAACTTTCCAGAAGTTTCCAAAGAACTTGAAGAAGTCATTCTCCTCAGACTCATATGTCTTTCCTCTTTCTCTGAACCCTATACTCACAACAGTTCCATGGTGCTTTCATCAAGCAGTAGCTCCTCCTCAGAGGCGATACATTGTTTTTTCTTGTTTCTAGAAATAGTACCCCTATGCCACCTGTATAATGTGCTTGCTTATTTCTGGTCCCTACTAACATCACATATCATTACAGATCTCTATTGCTGCCCTAATGCAATTGCAATCCCAAGCCTACATCTTACATTCGCTGGGTTCCATATTTCTCCCAGACATCTTTTTCTCATTGTTTAAATTATTATTATTCTTTTAGTTACATTCCAGTCACTAGCCCCCTCTCAGTCTCCCCTCCCACAATTCCTCATCTCATTTTTCCTACCCCTTGCCTCTGAGAGGGTGCTTCCCCCCTGGACTTCCCCCTTCCCTGAGGCCTCACGTCTCTCCAGGATTAAGTGCATCTTCTCCCACTGAAGCCTGACCAGGCAGACCTCTGCCACATTTGTGCCAGATGCCTTTAAGTGGTCCTTGTATGTTCCTGGTTGGTGACTCAGTCTCTTTCAGACTTCTTAAAATTATTATATGTAATATATTTACCTGGTTGTTTATTTCTTGCCTTTATGTTACTGTTAGAATTAGTAATAACAGTTGAGATGCTTCTCTTATGTTTATTTAGTTTCTTCTTGATTTTTCCACCTTAACGCTGTACATTGCTTGTACCTAAAAGAGAAACTGACACATACCAAGCTGTGCCTTAGCCCTGAAAACTTCATAAAGGCCAGTAATTTAGAGGAGGCACAACATCTTAAATTATATTGTGAATATTTCACATCTTTCTAAAACTGAATATAGACATTCTACACCAGCCCAATCAGAAACTCAGGGTGATTATTCATGAAAAACCCCCTCACTGTTTTTAAATATATATATATAAAATTTTGATGTGTAGTTCTAGAAATGGAAAATGAAGCATGGGTGGAAAATTATCATACTAAATATCGAGGCATGTTAAAATATATAGTAATTTAAACGGTGTGATTTAGAAGAGCAAAAAATGAGATCAACATTGAGAAAGAACCTCAGGACCATGTGGCTATTTGGATTTGACAGATGTGGAAATGCAAAAAGAGGGACAGCAAAGAAAGGCTTGTTCTAAAATAATGGTGCGAAAATAAAATTTCAGTCCCAAAACATCCTGGCAAAATCATTCCAGATGGTTGAAATATGCATACTTAAAGTAAACTTTAAACTTATTACAGAAAGTATTAAAGAACATTTTAAAATCTACTCAGAGAAAAATCCTGTTGCAGTATAAGTGAAGAAGATCAAGAAAATTGTTTTTGAATTTCATTGCTTCAATATTAAAATTGTCATCACACGTTATTTAGAATGAAATATTAAAAGACGAATATCAGATGGAAAGGAAATCTTTATAACATTTGTTATAGTCTAGTATGATATAAATATGAATATTTATACATATATATGATAATTGACACAGCTATCACCATAAGCTATAATGGCCTTGCTATCCAACAATAAAAACAAATATATGTTCAAAGCTTTAAAGAGAAAATCAAACCTAAAGTTTAACAGGAGTACATTAAATATTGGATCAAACTTACTTGTACTTTTGAAAAATGGGAGATAAGTAAGACGAAAACTGTTTTATAACAGCAAATATTGACAATATTTTTAGATGCAGTACTAAATACAGGTTCAAAAAATGACTGTGGTTATAAGCATGCATATTAATGACAAATGAGAAAATGAGATAAGTTTTAAGTGAGAAAACGGATCAGTAACCTGTGGTAAAATAGCAATTAAATGGAGAAGCTATTTGCAGTATCTTGGACATATCAGAAATGTATAACAGAAGACATGTATGAAATTAACTCTTTTCATGGTCAACTGTGTTTGAATGACTTAATCTATATTTGTAAAGTTGTCCTGAAAAATAAAAGCTGTTAGTCACCTGTATGACAAATCAGAATAAAAATATAATTGAATGTAGTGAACAATTAGCTAAAGGATATAATCTAGGCATGGAAGGACCAATATGACACGGGTATGTGAAATAGAGACAAAGTCCAGCACCAGAATTCAGGAGTGGAGTGATGATCATCAGAGGCTGGCTAGGATAAGGCTTGAGAGCTAAAGAGGTAAGTTAGTCATAGAAAAACAAACTTTAGTTAAATTCTTAGGTAGAATAAATTATATAGATGCACAGATCAGCACAGCAACTGTAGCTGTGGAGTATAAATCACAATGTCACATACATTTTCACATTGCAGAAAAAAAGCTGACTTCAAAGCTTTTCACTACTATTGTGTAATGTGGGTGGCTGCTCATAAAACATAATAGATATTTAATAATAATAATATCACATTGTTTTCATTAATAAATACATCTATTACTAATAAACATTAAGATGGATCCATCAGGTTAAAAAGAGAATTACATCCAGAAAGTGAACAATGCCCAGGATTAATAAAGCAAAGACAGTAGAGTCTTGTGACACTATGGTAAAATGGGGATAGTTATTCATTGTGTGCATGATGTAAACCTGATACAGTTAATATGTATGTTCAGGTGGTCATTCCTTAGGGACCTATAAATTGGTGTACCTCAAGATCCACCTACACAACTGTTGTTTAAAAAACAAAGACACTAGAGACACTAACTCATCCATGTTCATTGTTGCTCTATTAAAAATAGCCAGAAGTTGGAAACATCTAAATGTCCATCTACTGATGAATGAGTAATGAAGACATGAAAGATTTATACAATGGAATAGTATGAAACATTTCCACAATGGACTAGTATTTAGCCGACTTAATAAGTGAATTTGGTAGCTAAATGGATGGAGCAATCATCTTGAATGAGGTAACAGCTGAAAAGACAAACACTGCATGCTCCCCCTTGTGCTAATATTAATATTAAACTTTATATTATATATATATCTATCTCTCTATCTACCTCTCTATCTATCTATCTATCTATCTATCTATCTATCTATCTATCTATCTATCAATTAGAATAACCACAGAGTTTAGGTAGCTAGTAAGGAGGCAGTTAGCAGAAGGGGATTTACCATGGAAGGTGAAATAGAATGCTCTCTACAAAAGGGAATTAGAATAAATGGATCGAATGGAGAGTGAAATGGAAATGGTGAGTAAAGGGGAGAATATGGGGAGGGAAGATTATCCACACTCAGACCTAGATATTAGAATCAGAAACAAGACCTTTAAAATAACTGCACTGAGTATTTTACAAAATTATGGTAAAAATTAAAATAAAGAAAAGGTGTTTGTTCCCAGCACAATGAAATAAAGATAAAACAAAAGAAACCGAAGAAGGAATTACAGCAAGGCATGGACAGCTGATCAGATGGGCTATGCTCTTCTAGAAATTATATTAGAGTTATCAGATTTGCTTGGAACCCACTTAGCATTTGCTAAATACAGGTAGTATGTGTTATGGCAATGAACTTAAGAAAACAATGCTTTAATTTCATTTACAGTTGAAAATAAATATGAGATTTGAAGATCACTAAAACTGAAAATTACCTTCTAAATCTTATTAACACAGTATCATGTACATAAGAAAATAAAAAATTGTAAGGACACTTTTTATTATTAAAAGCAAGGAATCCTCTAAGGGTTGTGAAAAATGCAGTTATTTAAAGCTTCTCCTAACGGAGTGACTTTAGGAATGTGGTGAAATAATACAATAGTTTCTGAGTTTCAGTTAAAATGTACTACATTGCATGTACCTAGTGTATTGATTGTTTAAATTGTAATATGAGTCATATTTATTCTATAAACCATGGAAAATTAATAGGAAGTTCATTTAAATGAATCGCTAGAAATTAATTTATATTTTAGTTTGACTGGATATATGCATAAACAAGCAAAGGAAGCATTGATATTAATAATTATTAATACTTCTGTATATTTCAGTCAATGAAATTTAGGGTGAAGAAAGTAAGGAGCAGGAAGGCCATAGTAAGACAGTATGCCCAATTACCTACCAATTTTAAATATAGATCTAATTTTTAGAATATTGAAATTAAAAGGTGCTATTAATGAATTTAAATGGTGTCAATTATATAGGTCAAATCCTGGTGTTAAGATAACAACTTAATTAATGAATCCTTCATTTCTGTTGCCCCTAATGAAAATAAAAGCACATTTTTCATAAGAGTCAATTTTTCTCTTAAGATTTATACACTACATACAAAAGATATTTAGATTAATTTAAATAAATTAATCCTCAATATTACGAACAAAGTCTCAATATTAAGTACAAAATAATGTCATTAGACGTGGAGTGTAAGTAATTATGTGGTCATAAAGTTTGAAGGAAAAATTAGAACACACATACATATGAACATGTTTTAAGTTTCTTAGAGATAGGCAAGTAGATTGTTTTATGTATAAAGTTAATATGCTATTATCGATAGAGTTCCATGGAGTCTGGATTGACTATAGAATTTTTACAGATAATTTTGCCTTAATCTTGTTTAGTGTCTATACAAGAAAGCAAATAATTTTATATTTAACTTTGTTAAACTTAGATTGACTGTAACACTTTTAAAAGAAGTTATAATTTTTCATCAGATTGTCTTGAAATGCCTCCTAAGTTAATAATTTAAATTCTTCAGGTATAAGAAAATTACAACATATGTTAGCATTTTACTTCAAAAAGAAAGGTTATATGTCTCTGAAGAATGGAATACAAGTGACATATGGGCATAAGACACAAAATAGCAGCATTGAGTAATTAATGAGAATTGCTTTTGCAGAAAAATAATAATTGTTATTACCTCACAGAAGATATATTCTGTAATTTAATTGTCAGTTGTCTTGGTGAGAAATAAATTCCCTATAACTTGTTACTTTCCCCTACTGCAGTGCAGTCATTTCACCACAGATAACACTCTCTGGGCCTCCCGAAAGTGCTTCAATTTCTCTTTGAGTTATGCTCTTTCACAGAGTGTATTTTAGATACTACATCTGGCATGCTGCCCTGGATGCTGACCAGTTTGCCTCTGTGACATTAACCTGGTGCCTGAGAGTCTGAGAGTCAAGAAGGTTGACTCATTTACAGTTTTCCATTATGTAGCTCTAACATTTTATGTTGTTTCCTAAATAATAGATGCACTACAGCCAGCCCAGACATGTTGAAAATACTGCTTGGCTCCCAGAGGCTGTGCAACAACCTTCTTCACCTGGGCTACCCTGAGGAAGGACTTTTTGTTTTCTTTATTTTCTTCAATTTTCCCTTTAACCATGTACTTAGGGAAGTATTCCAATTTCAAAGATTGGAAAGTTCTTCTTATTTTCACATATCGTCAATGCATAAGTACTACGTTGACATATCAGATATGACAATTTTACAGAGTCAATTTTAGGAAACAAGGCAATGACATATAAAACATAAGCAATAAACACCAGTTATTTTTAAAACATACATAATATTCTTTTTTCTATAGATTAACTGTAGATAAAAGGACTCACTTCAGAAATCTTAGTTCAACACTAATGCATAGATTCAGTTGAGAAAGTCATATAATGTCTAACTGTCTATACTTGAAATCTTTTAGTTCATATATATCAAACAAAAATCAATAAAAGAGAAAAAGAGAATAAAACGGAAAATACATTAAGAAGTAAATAACTTTAGTTTTAGAGTAGTACAATGAAAAGTACCTCATACAGACAGCTAAACACAATGTCTTTTTGCTCTTCAATTTGAAGTTTGTTTTCTTGACTTAGTCCTAAATGTAAGACAGATTTGACAGCAGAATATCTATCATTGTTACTATGGTGATGTAAAATATTAAGAAACCATGGGGAAATGGCAATGGCAGAAAGCATCTCTCACTAATAACTCTGAATATTAATGGTGTCAATTCCAAAATAATAAAACATAAACTCTCAGAATGGTTAAGACAGAATCCACTTTCCTGCTCTAAAAAATATACTATAACATGAATAGTATACACTATTACAGGGTGAAGAATACAACGTATGTCTAGAAATAAGCCTGTATGGCTATTAAACAAAATAGAATTCAAAACAAACTTAGAAAAAGACAAGGAAGACAACAGAAAGTCACAACAAATAAAGAAATATCAAAAGAAAGTCCTGTATTCTATCTGATAACATTGGAAGCAAGGTAGCTTTCAACAGCATAAAAATGTAGAATGAATATAAACTCATGGAGACTAAACAAGGCACTCTTTAATGAAGAATGAGTCACTAAAAAAACAAAGAAAAGCATTTCATAGAATTTATTAAATAGAAATACAACATAATCAAATCTATATAGCATAAGAATGTTATATTTATGTATTTTGACAAATATATTAGGTATTTTGTAAAATTATATACGTATATAAATTATATATATATATATGTGTGTGTATGTGTGTGTGTATGTGTGTGTGTGTGTTTGTGTATGTGTATGTAGCAAGCATTAGTGGAAAAGAGAGGTCATGAATTTGAAAGAAAATGAAGAATGATTTATAGGATAGTTTGGTTTGGAGGGATGAAAGTGGAAGAAGAGAAATATGACATAATTATATTATTTCAAAAGAAAAGAAATAAGTTTTAAAAATAGAGCACTGTAGAAACACATTGTGAAAGACTTTACAGATGGAAAGAAATCTAGGAGTCATCAATTGAAAGAGTTTGTTTTGTCAGAGCAACCATCCTAGCAAGAGTATCAAGAAACCAAATCCAATCCGAGGAAAACTTGTGGGCTATCTGACAGAAATTGTGTGAGTAAAGCTATGTGAAAACTTATGATATCATAATGCAACTTTTTCTTAAGAAAAAAAAATGGGAGAGCATACATTAGAAGAAAGAAGAGGAGCAGATTCTAAGAGTTAAAGGAATAAATAGGGACAGGACCAGGGAACAGGGGAGGAGATAAGACATTAGTTGAGCCAGCTGGAACTAAAGATGCATAATAAAACTTAGAAAGGAAACCTTTAGTTAGCAAGATAGTTTCAAAGTGTGTCACTAAAATGAGCTTGAATGGAATTTCTATACATGAGCTTATATTTTTACATTTAGAAATCATGGGTGATTAGTTTTAAAGTTTCAATATAAGGCATGGGGCAACTCCTTACACATGCCATTGCCATTTTCTTTGGTTGTCAAAAAAATGACAGCATAGTAAAAAGCTATGCTGAAGATGTCACACTTTCAGCTCTCTGCAGGTCACAGGGAAATCAATCTCCTATTGAAGAACAAATAGTCTTTCTTCCAGCCTCGCCTTTATAGATCAAGAAAATGCAAAGCAGGGCACTGGATGGAGCCTGTAGGGTGAGACATCAATGTTCTTACCCAACACTGGATCCTACTTGCTGTACTACTGACCTGACAAGCAAGAGATGCTTCCTGGAGTAATAGTGGCATAGTTGGTATGAGGTAATTAATGAGTTCCTGCTTGGTTTTAAGTCAGATACACAGAGAGAATTCTATGTTGTACTTTAATCCTGATCAAAAGTTCATTGAATGTAGAGTTTATCGACCTTAAGATAGAATTTGATAATAGGATTTGACTAAATAGTTTTGATATCAAGTTGCCTTCTTGATATTTACATGTATTTCTATAACATAACCTGCTATCCGCCTTGTTCAGAAGAATTTATCGTTGGACTATTTTGATCATCAGTCCAGAGTATGACCTGAAATAAGAGCCTAAGACTTTAATGGCTGCACAAAGTTTGCATATGTATGTGTATGTATACTAGACATGAAAGTTTCCAAGATAAATTAGGATCAATAATCAAATATAATGCTTTCATAGAATTGATGTTTCAATTTTTTCAAATACTCTATATAGCTGGACAAAATGTTAATGTTTCCCTTGTTCTACATTTGGCTATAGTTGACATAGACCAGAGAATGCCTCGTGCCACCATTTGAAAGGGTGCCTGAGTATAAAAAGCTATTTTTCAAGAAGACATTCCATTATCAACACTTATACTATTGTAATTCAAATTCCTTTGTCTTTTAAGAAAATTACTATTGAATTATAGTCCCAGACCATCTCCCTAATAGCACAGTTACTAAAACTGATTTTTCATACATATTCATAACTAAAACCATAAAGGCCATTGTGGATTTCAAAATGATACATCAATCAATGCCACGAGTTCGTGCTTAGCAGCTTAGAAAAGAGAATGCATAGCTCAATATTTTCATGTAAAACACTTACAGGGTATTTTTCTGCAGATCTCATCAACACAGCAGTTTGTCATAAATATGTACATATATGTATGTATGTGACATACATATCAAAAGTATGCAAGCGAAGTTGAAAAATAGCAAAAATACCAAAGGAAAGAACAAATTCTATAGCTCTGACCTTCAGAGTCAGTATTTTTTACACAGGAAAGAGAGTTCTAATGAGAAAGAAGTAATATGTCCCTAAGTTAGAATATTACTGAACTTTGCTCTGCCCAGAATAGTAGGTAGCAATGTGATTTGATGCATTTTGCATCTTCTTGTGATCTCTATAACACATTTTTCTTTCTCATCAAAACTGTAAGTTGAACTTAATATAGGAAATTGTACATTGCTTTGTGTTTAAACACCATAGAAATATTCTTTAGACAAAACTGTTTACTTTCTCTTATGGTTGTCAGAAAATGAACTGAAAATTAAATACAGCAGTACCAGCAATAGGATATTATGAAGTATTATGAAGAAAAAAAAAGAGTACAGTTTTTAACACTCTACAAGGTTTTTGATAAGAAAAGTAATAAAGTATATATTAATGCAACCTGGTTATCTCACAAATAATGTTTTGGAAGACCTTGTTTTAAATTTTCTGATACATACATGT
>NW_021604564.1:29553774-29627405 GCF_004785775.1 Grammomys surdaster | reverse complement strand
TATGTATATGTATATGTATATGTATATGTATATGTATATGTATATGTATATGTATATGTATATGTATATGTATTGTAAGGACCCCCGAAGAGGACCCCCAACTCAAGTCCCGATCAGCGCACACCCAAGGAGACCCGAGAGACTGACTTGATGCAAATGGCAAAAGGCAGTTTACTAACGAGGGCCCTCGGATCAAAACTCATCCCACGCAGGGGAGAGAATCGACAAAGACCCCAGAAAGTTTGGGGCTTTTGTAGGGAACAGTGTAATGGAGGACGGGGAAAGCGGGAAATTCTGACGCGGTTACATATAATTGGATATTTCAAACATCAGCACTTTGCGTAAGCAACCATTTTGACAAGCTGGATGGCCCACTATTTTTGACCATGAAACCTCAGACCTTCTATGATAAACACCAAGTGGCCCATTACTCACTTGGGCATGTTTAGACTGGTCAAGATATGTCTTTGGTTGTTTCTACATTTTTGGTCACCTTGTCCCTAGAGGGGCTTGATATTTTTATTATGGCTATTCTCAGCAAGCTCAGCAAGCCTTCCAGCGGTCTTTGCCAAGTTGTTTTTAATTTTTACTCTCACAGTATATGTATATGTATATGTATATGTATATGTATATGTATATGTATATGTATATGTATATGTATATGTATATGATGTATATGTATATGTATATGATGTATATGTATATGATGTATATACACATATATATCTATCTATAAAAATAGAAGTTCCCAAAAATGCAAAATACTACTAATTTAACATAATCTTAATAAGAGTTATCTATAATAATATTTTCTCACAAACTAACATGCTTTTCATATGTAATCAGAAAATATAGATATTTATACAAATGTTACATTTGGAAGGATTGTTAATTTTATAAACTGTATTTCTATTAATCATAAAAGTATGCATAAGTGTGCAATTAGCAGCCAATTAAATTTCTTTTATCTTAATATGCACGAGAATGGCTATGAATGCTCAGTTAAAGAAATTTCTGAGACTAAACTCTCCAACTTTGGTTTCTATTTTTTTGCCCCCTCTTCAGCTTCATTCACCTGAAAAGGACTTCAAGTTCCCAACAATAAAAGTACATCTTTAGCAGCATTGCACTCCTACAAGCAATAACATACAATTCTCCCATTCTCCCATTCTCTTCAATCATCTCAATATATTCTCCTCAATCCTATGTTTAGATAGTCCTTTCACTAGAAAACACTTCTATCTTGCCATCCCTGAAGACTTCTAAACTTCACCTTCTCTCACCATTGCCCACACACACACACACACACACACACACACAAATGATTTTAACTATAATATTGCATAGATTAATGCCTCAACTCATCATTGCATTTCCAGATTCTCATGTATTGTTTCAATGTCTTCTACACAGATGACTAACATTAGAAGTGTCAAAACTAGAGAAATTTGTTAAGAAAACAAGAAACATAAAGTTAAGTGCCTTCTCTAAAATCTAAATAGGTCGTTGTAGTATCAAGAATCACAAACAATCTGATGATTGGTTCCAAGCATCCATATTTTCATTGTTCAGTTGCTGGTGGGACCTCTCCAGTAACTGCCACACTAGGTTCCTGTCAACGAGTGTCTCTTGATTATGGCAACAGTGTTGAGTTTGGTGTCTGCAGACAGGATGCATCCTCGGTGGGGCAGTCCCTGGTTGGTCCTTCCTTCAGTCTCTGTTCCATTTTTTGTCCCTGTTCTTCCTTTGGACAGGAACTTTTCTGGGTTAAAAATTTGAGACGGCGAGTGGCCTTATCCTGTGGGGGTGCTGGTTGAAGGATTGGAGGAGCAGAGGGGGATTTCAACCCCATTGGAAGAACAACATAGGCTAGTTCTCACAAAGTTTAAACCACCAATCAAGGAGTGTATCTGGAGAGATCCATGGTTTCAGATACATATTTAGCAGAGGATATCTTTGCCTGATAGCAACTGGAGGGAAGGTCCTTGATCCATGAGAGGTTTGATGTCCCAGAGTAAGGGGTTGCTGGAACGGCGGGGTGGGAGAGTCTGAGTGAGGGGGGGCATTCTCATCAGACAAAGGGGAGGGGGAAGGGCAGATTTGGTACAGGGGTTTGGTGGAGGAGTAAGCAAGAAGTGGGATATTATGGGATAGAAAGTTGATGGGGGATATTAACGGGGTAGTGGGATATAATTAGAAATGTAAATGAATGTAATGATCAATAAAAAAAGAAAAATCACTAACAAATATTTGACTCAACAACAGAATGTTTCTTCCTGTAAGTTTAAAAAATTATTCCAGATGAAAGCACAAGATATTAAATTGTATCTTAATTGATATGTGTAATCAGGCTCTATATGGATTGTTAAACCCATCAAGACCAGTGTGTAGAAGTAGGTTACTGGTTTGAAAACTAACATGAACCTGCTTAAACTATTGCTTGTTTTTAATATATGGTACTTTTCCCCATGACACTGGCTTTATGTGTTTCAAGAATTTTTTATGAAAATAGGTTTCTTTTCATAGTATATAATCTGATTATCCCATCCCTCATCTCCTTGTAATCCTTGATGACTCCCATCCAATCTACATCTTTCTAAAAGAACTGCAGGGAAAACAAGGGAGAAGAGACTGAAGGCAGTCCAGTGACCGGCCCAATTTGGAATACATCTCAAGGGCAAGCTCCAAGGCCTGACAAGATTACTGATGCTATGGTGTGCTTACACACAGGAGCCTAACATGGTTGTTCTCTAAGAGGACCAAAAAGCAGCCAACTGAGACAGATGCAGATACTCATATCCAACAGATGGAGTGAAGTCAGGGAACCCTGTGGTTGAATAGGGAAAAGCTGGAAGAAGCTGAGGAGAAGGGCAACCCCATAGGAAGTCCAGCACAGTCTCAACTAATCTGGACCCCCGAGATCTCTCAGATATTTAGCTACAAACCAGGCAGTTGTTCCAAGGCCTCTGACACATATACAACAGAGGACTGACTGCCTGGTCTGTCATCAGTGAATGATGTGCCTAACCCTGTAGAGACTTTAGTCCTCAAGGAGTAGGGGGACCTGGCAGCAGATGAAATGTTGGGGGTGGGGACATCCCCTTGGAGGTGAGAAGGAGGAATGGGATATGGAACTTTGGGAAGACATACCTGGAAGAGAACTGTAGAAAAATAAGAGTCATAAAAAATAAAAAATAAACTAACATTAAATAAAAACAGGCAAAAAAGAATAGAGCAAATCAAACAAATAAAGAGAAGAAAAAAGCTTAAGAAAAATCACAAGAGACACATGTAGACACAGAGACATTTATAGCCACATAAAACTAGAAGCCATCATACCTAATCACAGAACCTAGAAGATTAAAAATTAAAATGTCCTGGCAAAACCTTGTGAAGGGAAGATGCCTGTAATTTCAATTTGTGTTTCTCTTCTACTGCTGGACATTGAGAATATCTTTAAGAGTGGTTAGTATCCTAGGTGAGGTTTAATTGTAGAGAATTAAATATTTATCTGTATGTCGTTATCAATTGGAGATAGTTTCTGGGTTAAAGATGTGGATGCATGACCACTACTATTCTCAGTGACGGTACCCCTTCTGGCATAGACCCATGCTGTGACTATCCATGCCACCACAGTGTCTTTGAGTGTCTGCCTTGATGTGTTTAGAAAGGCCTTCTTTCCCTGGTATTTTCCATACTCATTGGGTCTGACTTCACAATATTTCCGTCTTCTCTTTTGCAGGATTCCTTGAGCACTGAGAAGGATTTGAAAGAGACAATCCACTGGATTCAATGTTCCAAGATCTGTTGATCTCAACCACTGTCCAGCTATGAGTCCCTTTGATATAATTGGACACGAATATTATATAGGATAATAACTGATGGATCTGTTTGCATTCTTCTGCATTCAAGTATCCAGTTTGATCTGTGTTATTTGCTAAAGATACTTTATTTGATGTATATCTCTGGCTTCTTTATCAACACTTAGATGTCTATATATTTGCTCACCTTTGTCTGGCGCTCCACTATGATGCTATTTATTGACATGTTTGATTTTTTATATATATAATGCTATTTGTATTAAAGTTCTGTAGTGTAATTTGTGAGATCAAAGATGATGATAACTCTCCTAATTCTTTTTATTATATTTGTTATATGAGTTCTGGGAACTGGTTCTATAGCTGAAATAGACTATTTCTTTGAGTCAAATTGCTGTATATTCACTCACAGGAGATTAGCATCCTTAATCTGTGACTGCATACACTTAGCCTCATTCACCTCAATAATTACCAAGGCAACCAAAGTGGAAAATTTCAATTTTAAGCTGTGATGGATTCAAGGTTTTGTGTAGATTCACTAAAATAATTTCAAATATAAACCCCAGTTTACATACATAAGGATTTATGAAACACATATGAATTTATGAATAGGGTTTCAGCCCTTACCCTAAAATATCTAATAATGTGTTTGAAAGTACCCTATAGTCTGACAAGTATCTAAAATAAGAGAAATTTGTGATCCTAGGCATCTCAGGTAAATGATACACAAGATGCATTCATTTATTCTATCTAGTTAGAATAAACATTTATTGGGGCTGCAGAGATATGACTCAGTTAGTGAAGGACAGGTAGTACAAGTGTAAGGACCTGTGTTCAACCTTCAGAACTCATTGGGAAAATGACAAGATAAGAAGTTGAAAGCAGAGGGGCCTGTTTATTGCTGTCAAGTCATTTTACACAAGACAGTGCACTCCAAGTTCAGAAGAGCCTATCTCCAAGATTATGTACAGGCATCTATACATAGTTACAAATTTCATACAAATAACATATGCACATGAATAGGAAAAAATAAAACTGAAAAGATTTCTAGCTTTTAGGAAATATAATTGAATCAGATCAACAAAGAGACACACATAGAATTCATATGCACAAATTCCATAACAGAGTGGCTGGTCCTGCATGGCCATGTGGAAGGGACTAGAGCTGAGGGAGCATGGACCTTCGTGAATGTTGACTGTTGCTTGACGTAAGGTTTGTTCATATAATAATGTATATATTTCCGGAGAATGCTTTCCCTGTGAAGGCTAATGACTCCATGATAAGTAGAAAGACCATGACGCCAGAAGTTAGAATGTATTTCTGTGATGCTGAGAACTTCAGGGACAGTCCTTAAGGCTGTGGGAAAGAACTGTGAAAACATTAGTTCAAAAATATATAAACAGGATTTCTCAGCTGTGCAAAATATAAAGATGCACTATGAATTGTATGGGGCCCTTCATGGACCTAAAAGAAAAGAAGCAGCTGCACTATTGAGCCAGTTTGTCAGAAAAGAGGGAGATAAAGAGATCTAGGGAGTAATGATCTCAGGTCAAGATCCCACCCAGCAAAATGTATTGTTTGTGCATAAGAAGGCAGGCTGATTTCTAACTTTAAGTTCAGCCTGGGATAAATCATGTTTAGGCCCAGATATGGTGGGAATGGTGATCTCAGATTGAGATCCCACATACTTAGCTTATTGTCTGTAGGGAAAAAAGGGAGGCAGATCTCTGAATTAATTTGCCATGTCAAGGAAAATGTACTTGCTCTCTTCTTTTAAGAATCAAGGGGCTAAGATCATAAAATGTTGACTCATGGAATAGTCAAAAAGTAACCAGGGTAAATGATTGAATGATATGTAAATAAAAGACTTGGGTTTTTTTCTACAAAAGATGAGCCATCTAGAGTGCTACTGCAGTTCTTTTTTAGAATTTCTCTGGTAGGCTTTCTGTTTTTGGTTAGAAACCCAAGAAATCTGTCTAGCAGCTTTTCTCACATTAGTCAGATAAACACATGACCTATCTAGAGAGCTTTTAGAATATTTTTTTGGGGGGTGGGTGGGCATTCACAGAGCTGTCTCTATCAGAGAGCTGTGAGTTAACAGAGGTGTTTGCTCTTACCCAAATTTAACATCCAGCCATTCTTTCACTGTTCCCAAATATCCCTTCATCAGGAAAAACAAAACAAACAAACAAACAAACAAAAAACCCCACAGAATCTCCTATGTATATAGATTTTCAGAAAGTAATAGAAAGTACCTACAAACCAAAAGCTATCTCCAAGGTTACTGTAACTTTGCAATTATCTAATTATACCCTTCACAGAAACAGCACAAAGAATCTTAAAGATTCAAAAAGCTAAAACAAAGCTCAGAAAAGAAGCAATTCTTGATCTATGATGTCTTCTCTCAGATAATATTGAAGAATCACAATCATCAGGAATAGCTATGTTAATCTCATTCTCAAGAACAACATCCTGCAAGTCCCATTCTTTCAGAAGAAGTCAATGGAGGAGGAAGAGGAGAAAAAGATGAAGAAGAGAAGAATAAGAATGAGTATGAGAATAAGAATAAGAAAAGGAAGAGGAGAAAGTTTCTGATACTTGTAGAACAGGTTTATAGTGTATATAGGAGGCATTGATTAGAAGTTGATTAGTCTACAGATTTTAAATAAATTATTGTATGGAAATAGAAGAAAGATGTACAAGGATACCCTTTCACAGATCCTATTTAGAAAGATTAAGAAAGAAAGATATCTATCTTTCTGGATTTGTGTTCCTTCACTTATGTAGCTGTGTTGATCTAGCTTGGACCTCAAACAACTTAGTCAAGTTTCCAAATACTGAACCATAAGTTTATAGAGCTGTGTGTGTGTGTGTGTGTGTGTGTGTGTGTGTGTGTGTATGCGCGTGCACGCGTGCATGTGCGTGCATTGGTACACAGGTATAGGCATTAGTGGAATTGAGAAGTCACAATTGGATGTCTTCCTCTACCAACTTCTATGTTATTATTATTTTACTTTTGTCAGTTGTCAACTAAGCCTTGAACTCTCTTTTGTCTAGATTGACTTTTTATCTAGTACCTGGAATCCCCATGTGTTTAACTGCCCATGGCTGGGTTTGTTGCTTATTGCTGACACTGTTGGACTTTATAGGTCTGGTATAGATCTGAACTCAGATCCTCAAGTTGCAGGCAATTGAGATACAGGACCATCTGCCCATCCTGCTATTTGCCTTAATAGTTCACAGTCTGATCTATTAAAAATACAGCCTTGTATTTATGTACATGAACACTGATATTTTTCCTAAAGCAATACTATTTTCACCTCCCTACTGAAAATTTGACAATTTAATATTAACTTAAGGCAGCAGCTTTTTCGTATGCCACTTTTCACCAGCCCAAGAAAGCCAAGAAAATTAACTTTATTCAACACTTGTGTCTTTTAAAAGGATAATGATTTCATCTAGTTAAAGCTATCCTTGCCTACTTAGTTTATTTCAGGGAAGAAATTGCTTGTTCACTCATGATAAGATAATTTGTCATCTTGGAAATTAAATTACCTATCCATGTTTACTTTGAGAAGGTTTTCTGTATAATACTGACCTGTTCTCTTACACATTTATATTGGAATGTGCTGCTTACTATGAGAGCACATGTTGTTCATTCAAAGATTGGGCAGAGGAGTGGACTTAAATAACATCAGCTTTTGAGTCCTAATCAAAATTAAACTTGAGAAACTTATAAAATCACAAATGAATTGGCCACTCAATTTTAGAATCGCTAAAAGATTTTCATAAATGTCTTCACAGTACTTTATATCACAAAATACTGAATATATTCTAAGTTTAAATTGGTTACAATTTATAAATGTTTTTAATTAGTTTATGTAACATTAAATAAAAAATAACCATGATCTCCATTTTCTTTAATAACAATAAGTAGTTATAAAAATTCAAAGAAACAAAAACATAATTTTTCTGAAGTTGTCCAAAAATTTTGAAAAATATAGTTATTTTCTATTTTCTTATACTTTGGATACACTACTACAATACACAATATAGTAATATGTTATGTAATGCATGTTTTATTTCATTTTAAAATGCATCATAAACATATTCTATATATGTAGCTGGTGTATCAAAAATTATTTCAATAGCATATTTACAAAGAAACTTTTAACTAATACTAGGAAAGATTTTTTTTAATTAACTATCCTACGTAAGTGGCAAATTTAGTAAATGAAAAGGTATTAGTAAGTTTTTCTATTATTTTATTAGTAACCATATTTCAAATATTTCTTCCATAAGATGATTGATTACTTCCCAGAGATTTTGAACTGAGGTTCTATTACTGATTCAATAATAAATAAAAAACTGTTTCTTGAAAAGATGATGATCTGGGATAGATTCTGTGCTCTTCAAATTTTATGTTATCTTCTCATTTCCAAGTACCTAAGACAACTATATAAATTTGTACAAGGTATTTTTGAATGCAATTATTTAAGCTGGTATGAAGTCATATTCTAACATGTTCCATTTCTGTTAAAATCAATATCATAAAGCAACAGACACAATGAGTACGGGAGGAATAGCACAGAGAAGGAACCAATGAACTTAACAAGAAAACAAAACAAAGCTGAAACAACCTCAGAAATTGAAGACAGGCCTATATCAGACCTTCTTTAATCCACTTAATCGTCGAAACCTGCAGCACCCTCTTTTGGGGGGTGATAGCTGCAGGCTTTTGAGACAATCTCTTATTATTAGAGTCACTTCACTACTTTCTCTTATGGTGAAAAGTAGATTAATGTTCGTATATTATTTTCTGATTGTATACTTTTACTGAGATTAGGTTGTGAATGAAAAAAAACTATAGTATTTCTTAAATATAACAAATTTCGTAAATACGCATATATATATATATATATATAATCAGTTGATTATGGGATGTGTATTTGTTTAGATTGCATCAGAGATAAACTCCCATTGCAACCTTGTTGTTCTCTAGGAAACTGATAGTTTAAAGCAAGGTAGTGAGTAGACTTGGCTTTCCGAGCATTTTAGAAACTATTTTAAACATTTACACTAAAACAATGCATTATAGTTCAAATTACTTCCCAATATATCCCATATTTTGTGAAAGATTAAAATATAAAACACAAGCTAATGCCTAAGTATTAGAGATCTGAGTTCAGGTCTTACTTATTCATTAAATGTTTCTTCCTAATGGATGCAGAATAGAAATACTTAAGCAGCCAACTACACTGGTGATAGGTGAAGATCAATCAAGGCAGAGTACCTAACCTCTTTCTTTATGATGTCTGCTTGCTGAATTAGTCTCTCTTTTACTGAATTAACCTTAGATAACGTATGTAAATATTACCCAGCATGGACTTAATGTATCCCAGGTACAAGAATTCCAAGAGTGTTTATTGTGTGGTTCTTCTGATTGTGTAACTGAAGAAGAATGTGTAGTGAAGGAGAGAGCTGAGGAGAGAGAACAGGAAGCACTTTGGTGATAACTCCTGAAAAGGACAGAAATGCTACCTAAGCCAGAGTGAGAATGAATAGGGCTTCTGGCAAAGCCGCGATAAGAATGAGGAAGAAGAAATTTTCACTGAGTGCTGAATGTAAGGAGAAACTGATAAAACTGATGCTGAAAAGAGACTTTCATCCACTCATGTAATCATGCCTTGAATGTTGGAGGAAAGAGCTTCATTGTCTGAGTGTTAGTCACTAGAGCCTCTGTGAAAGCATGAAGTAAGTGAAAGACAGTAGGATTGTGAGTCTGAGCAGGAAAATGAAGCTTGAAACTCAGAAGTTAATCTGTACACAGTCACTCTACACTCATCTCGACTGACGTGAAGAAATGTTAGTATTCAATTGTTAGAAAATAGAAATATTATTTTATTAAAAGCATGTGTGGAAAACAGATTTTCAAATGTTGTATGAAACAACACACAGTTAACTCAGGTCAGGGTCTCTGATAGCTTACAAAGATCATCAGAGATTGTGACTCAAAATCTTTGTGTCTCTGATCACTTACAAATATGTATATATAAATATATAAAATGACTTCTAATAGTTTAAGATTGCTTTTAAATTTTACAATGCTGATAAAGTCATATAATAATCATAAATCATGTTTTAGATTTCTGTGTTTTCACATACACTGATATTTAAAATGAGGTCCTCAGATTTGGGAATGGGCATGAATTTATAATTTTCCATCAGCTATATTGATATTTCAGTTTTTTTAGTGTAGATACTGTAAATGTTCTAAGAATGTTTAAGGAAGGATTTTTAAACTTAATAATCTCTATTAATGTGTATTAAATGTGTTTTTCAGCATAGGGTGCTTTCAATGTGATGAGCACATCTAACTGTTTGCATCATAAACTGAGGGAAAATTCCTGATTAGTATTTTTCATGTTTTACTTGATTATGTTCAGTTTTATACTTTGATTGAATTTATTCTGATTGTGTGCTATATTACTTTTACTTACTTACTAAAGAATTTTCTCTGGGCAGTGGTGGCACACACCTTTAATCCCAGCAATTGGGAAGCAAAGGTAGTAGAATTTCTGAGTTTGAGGACAGCCTGGTCTATAGAGTGAGTTCCAAGACAGCCAGGGCTATACAGAGAAAGCCTGTCTTGAAGAAAAAAAAATGAATTGTCTTTGATTGCAAAACATGTCAGGCATTGGGGTAAAAAAATCCATAAAATAAAATAAAATAAAATAAAATAAAATAAAATAAAATAAAATAAAATAAAATAAAATAAAATATATACTTGTTACATTTGTACCCACTGAGTTAAAATCAAATACCTCAGGCTGTATGTTTTGTCTCAAGTAACATATAGTTATCCTGTTATCTCTTCGAAGTGTAACCTGTAGAGAGGATTTCTGAAATATGTGGCTACATTAAGCCTTTTTAAATTAAAATTATTATTCTGTTACACTTGCTGTTAATCTATAAAACAAAACATTACCATGCAATCGAATCAGCTACCAGAGACTCTTATTTGGGAAGAAGAGCCATCTATTGTGCATATTAGTGAGGGAGAATTAGCTTCTTGAATGAGTTATAAAAGAGGAGGGATGCTGAAAGAGGAAAATGCTTATCTTCTCCAATGATTTGTGTGAAACAAGGCACCACTTTACCACATTACAGGATTGCACTATTATCTCTCATTCATTTTCAAGAAGGAGTTTAGGGGGGATGATAGTTCAAATAAATTAAATGAATCTCTCTCTCTCTCTCTCTCTCTCTCTCTCTCTCTCTCTCTCTCTCTGTGTGTGTGTGTGTGTGTGTGTGTGTGTGAATTTATCTTTCATTCTCTACTGAATCCGGAACCCACCTTGCTTTATAATACAGTCTGTGCCTTTTTGTGTTGCATTTTCTATTTAAAATGATTTCTTCTATACTTTAATAACACAAAAAGAAATAGTGTTTTATATATGCATACACTTTTTGGGATTTTAACGTCTTTCTTAGTAAAACTTTCAACTAACAAATTGTTGAAAAAATAAAGGCATACACTCCAGATAAAGGACAATGTCAGAATAATAAAATTCTAACTTCAGTGTGCTGGACTATGAGCCTTAATTCCTCACTCATTCAAAGCTACAATTTTCCTTGTCCAAACAAACTAAAAAAAAAAAAAAAAACAAAAAAAAACCCAAAAAGCAAAAAACAAAAAACAAAACAAAGAAACAAAACCAAAAATTCCCCAAAAAACAAAAACAGACTAACCCTTTGTATTTTTTAAGAGTTAAAGGAGATTTCTTTCTTATTAGTTGTCATGTAGGCAGTAATAATTCTGAGATGAGACTATTCAGTGATTAAAGCCCTTGCTGTCAATACAGAAGCACTTGAGATCAAATCTCTTACACCTCTTTATCTGTCTGATGTACGTAGTTGGGAAGGTGCCTGTAATGTCAGCATTGTATAAGTGGAGGCAGGAGATCCTAGTGCAAGATGGCTACCAAGAGTATCCATATCCTCAAACGATGCCTGAATGGCTACAGAGACCAGAAGTTGAGGAGATCCTTTGCATCAAATCCAGTCTCCAGATAAATACACGTATGTGAATCCATGTATATGAAACAAGTATAAAGGCATACCATACATATATTAGCATGAGAAAATACTTGTTGGGATTTGTTCTATTTCTATATATTGTAATGCTCAATACTGTCCCCGACAGTCTGGTTGCCATCAGGCACAAGAGAATCCTCACATACAAGTAATTCTATGTGACCTTGCTCCTTAAAACTATTGATTGAATAGAGATGCTAACAGCTGGAAAGAAGAGAGGTTGGTAGGGTTTCAGTTCTCAGGCTTGGGATCTGAGCAGGACCCTGAGGGAAGAAAGTGAAGGTGGAGAAAAGAGTAGATGATATAAGGTAAGTGACTGTGAGAATTGGCCCTGAGGGATGGCCAGTCTGAGTAAGAGCAGCCTGGATGGAATATGGCAAGTTATATCTATGGGTTATTGACGGGGAATTAGACATAGCAGCATAGAGGGTAGATAATATCTACCCAGCTCTAGTCCTGATTAAGACTGATTATAAACATAAAAGTTTTGTGTCTTTTTTTTGGGAACTGAATGATCAAACATAGGATAGAACTTCATGACTGAAATTTAAAAATATGACAACAAATACTGGTAAACCATTATTGTCTGTTCCCTTGCATTCTGACTTATTGTAAATACTAACTTGCATGAATTATTAAACATATTTTATTCACATATTGTTTTAATATAGGACTCAGGCAATTTGACAGTTCTTATCTTAAGTAAGGAAATGTTATAAAGAGCAGTGAAATCCTGTGGGAAGACTTATTTTGTAGAAATAAAACTCCTTTTGGCTGCAGTACTCTGAAGAATCCACAAATCTCCTGCCGCACTCCCAATTGCCTCCTTAGAAATAGAAAAAAAAAAGACAGAGATCAGTGTAACTCCCCAGCAGTACTAATGTGATGGCTTTCATGTTGACCAAAGGCTTGTTTTTGCCAATTAACTAATCATTGGACAGTGGGAAGGATTAAGAATTTACCACGTGAAGACTAGCATTAAAATGTTGTATTGACAGAGAAATGCTTTTGAATGGAATCCTGGAAATCACCCTTATTTTAACTGCTTCTTTTGCTTCAAATACAACAATCTGAGAAGATTCGTCCAATATGTCTTCTTTTCATGATATATTTCTCTATCATAGTACCTAGAGCAGTAACGATAAGTGACCATGGGCTGTGATTTCCTAAAGCCTCATCATCAAGGTATCATTCATCACAGTTTTGTTTTCTGTTTTTTTTCCTTTTAAATACAGAAACAAAAACCTAACTAGCAAAAGGCAAACATTTCCACAGAATGGTTTGATAGCTATTGGAAACCAGTAATTGCAAATAGTAGGCATATTTTAGAGATGAGAAATGTTTTTTATGTAACGTTTTTGGATTTCTCTCTAAGTGTGGTTGAATGCTTATAATATTCAACAGTCACAGTAGGCTGGGCCAAGATAACCAGAGGCTCCACCTCCAAACTCACCTACCATGAGTGGTCTCCTATGGTTTGATTTATGAACATCACTTCAGTGGATGACTATAGTGTAAAGTTTAAGAATTTAGCATCTATAAACACTGGTAGACATTGACCACATCTGCAGGCCAGTTTCCAGAAAGCCTGAAGGTATAGACAGCAGTATAGCTCCTAAGAGACTACATTGAGAAGTTGGGTGAGAGTCATTTTAGATCTTCACAAAATGTGTGTTTTAGTTGCTGCTTTATTGCTGTAAAAAAAAAAGCAAAAAAAATAAGTAACTTTAAAAAGAAAATATTTAATTGTGCTTTTTGCTACAATTTTAAAGGGGTTATTTAGTAAACATCATGATGGAGAGTGTGGTGCTAGACAGATGTGATACTAATGCATTAGCTAAGAACTACAAATCAATCCACAAGCAGAAAGTGAAAGGGAGTCTGGGCCTGAAATATGCATTTGATACCTTAAAGCCCAACACCAGACTCACCTTTTCCTTCAAGATAAAATCCACTCCAACAAAGCCACACCTCCTATTTGTGAACCAGTCATTCAAATATTTGAGCCTAAGGGGCACATTCTGGTTCAAACCTCCATAAACTCTGAATGTAGAGGAACGAGAGAAAAAAAAACAGAATATCCAGCTCACACACACATGAGAAACACCCCCAAGTTTTAAACTTTGGCCAGCATAATCCATATGGGTACAGGATACAATTCGAAATGTCATCAAGAGAAATGGAGTCTTTCAGGTATCTCTGTGTACATGTAGCAATAATAGTTATAAAAAACAAGGATATTATAATTTTGAGATGCACATTGGAGAGGCAAGGAGTTGAAAGAATGTCTATGAAAATACAGTTTCCTCATGTATAAAACTCTCAAATAAAATGAGAATTCTTTTTTTTTGTCTTAATCCCACCGCCAGCTTTTATTTAAATTGTATTTTTATTACTTGGAATAGGGTATGGTCATATCAGTTATATTCAGATAACCTTATAAATGAAAAAAATAAGATAATTAACAATGGAAATATTTCACTGATCCTCATCTAATTTCAGGGGGAAAAACTTCCTTATAGCAGTAATTATCCTTCATAAATTATCTTTATATCTAAACAAACAGAAAGGGGGACGTTTATTAGATACTATGTGCTTTCAATAACTCATCACTGGGAACATTTCATAATCAAGAGTGAGTTAACAGGCTAGCATTTAAAAATGTAGACTTTAATAAGTGTACAGGTCAGCTTGTGGGGAAGCTGACCAAGATACATAACGCAGGAGATACAAGTGACCACCTGGAGTTTCTATACTTCATTCTGCTTACAGAATATTTATTAAGGTTGTTTAATATATGACTTTTCATTTGACATTGTGGAAGTCCTTTATCTGGTGACAAGCAGCAGCCACGACGATCACTCTGGACCCCCCACGTTGGATAAATTCCATTTCCTCTTGAGACATCGGTTTCCTTCTGTATTTCTGAGGTAATGATTTTATTATTCTGCAGTGTCTGGTGGCCCCTGATGCATCAGTAAATCTGGGGACATACTTCCTTTAGAATGCTGTGAAACTACAGAAGAGTGGGAGGGTAGCGCAGCAGATCCCAGAGCTTCTGAGGCACTGAGTTTAGGTCTGTCCCTTCTGTTAGGGAACTTTATTAATGGAGCATGTGGCTTCACGACCCTGGTGGCGGAAGCCATCTTGCTGCCCATGAGAATTCTTTATAAGAAAATGTGTTTACAAAGAAGAATATTCTCAAGAGACTAATATTCTGAATGATAGCATAATAGTTAATTTTCATTGTCTACTTGACTGGACAAGAGAGAGAGAGAGAGAGAGAGAGAGAGAGAGAGAAATGGAAATGCCTATTCTTGACTGTTTGGGTGTTTCTATAGAGGTTTAGCTGTGAAAGTAAGACCCACCTAAGTGGTTATCACAATCCCGTAGTCTATGGTTCAGGACTGGATTTTAAAAAAAAGTCAGGTACTCTGAACTCAGCATTCATCCCTTTTTGACTCCTGACACTGGATACAGTGAGATCAGTTGCCTTATATTGCTGACATCACAGGTATAGCCATCATGTCTTTCCCTCCACAGTAGCCTGTGTCCTTTTAAATGCTTAGATAAACTCTTTCTTAACTTGCCACGAAGTTAGAGAAGTATCCTTCTGTTGTCTACATTTCCAGATACAGTTTTTGCCTTAGAATATTCATAATGAAAACATTCTTATCATTGCCCCTTTCCATTTCACATTTGTAAGTTTACAAATACTTATTCCATAGAGATTCACTATAACTGCATTTTTTCTATCTCTTTGAGACTGGCTATACTTGTATAATAGCTTTGTAGCACAAGAGCAATTAGGTCTATGTGCAAATATTTAATCATAACATTAGCCAAGAATGCATAGGAGTAATGAGATTTTGTGTAAATCCCATAATCTCTTTGAGGAATGATGGTGTTAATTTAACCAAAGCTGCTAGTTTCTGGCATTTATTAGGCAATTCTGTGGCAACTGCAATCTATCAGAGTGTTAATACGTTACAGGATATATTCTTATGTCCACTTCTACTTGAATTAAACAATAATACCTAATATCTGCTTTCAGATAGTATGACTGCAAATACCTAAGGAATTTTGCTGTTTTGAATCCCCTTCTTCTCATATGTCTGTTCACTTTTTTATTTAAATGATATTTATCTTACAGTAAATAAAAATTCATTACCAGTTTCTAGCTTCAATTTTTTTAGACTAGGTCATATTTGTGTACTTAGTTTTATGTACTTATGAAAATGTTATGAACTACATGTATCACAGAAAAAGTAGCAAGCCAAATACTACTTTAATCTTACACAGTAATTGACTTCTTTCTTCATGGTAAAGGGAAGCTAGTTATGTTTTTCACTCCTGCTAAGAATAGTTGTAATTTCATCTAACATCATCATGTAACTTCCATGGGACTACGTCTTTGGTACTTTATTTTCAATGTTATAAATTTATTTTGCTATTTGTTTTTCACATCGTTAGAAATTAAACATTCATAAAGAGCATCCTCGTGCAACCGTCTTCTATTTCTGGAAAATAGGTTATTTCGTTTTGTAAACTCCCAGGATGAGATTTCACTCTGGCATACCATCTGGCAAGATAATAGGATAATACCTAAAATCAATACTTTAATATGAGACAGTTAAAACCTAACTTCAATTAGAAATAATGACATATGGTTGAAGCTTAAAAAGGAAAATTAATTAATGTCACCTTAAAAGCATATATACAAGAAAAGTTTCCAGAAGTATCTTCTTAGAAAAGAATAATGGAATATGAACAGACTATAATATTTTTCAGTTGATGAAAAAGCTACTGGTTGCATATCTTACAAACACATGGATTTTCTTTTTTTTTCTTTTATATTTGTTTGTTGCTTTTTTCTCCCATTGAGATAATGGCTCATTCAATAGTCTGAGGTGGGTTGATATTCACTATACAATAACCTGTGTTAAATTTAGCCTTTAGAGTATCCTGAACTACCAAGTCCAATCCACATATTGAGGCTCTCAAAATAACAAAATGTTTAATTGATAGTCTGCAAATCTCCATCCTAAGCAAAGAAAAGGTAATAATTTACATAATAGTGTGGATTTTAGTATACAATAATACAGATTTTCAAAATATACGTTATAAGCATGGCTATTTAAGTTAAAGGAATAGTACAAAAGCAAAGAAAATAAGAACAAAAATAATCACAGCATCTATAATACACAAAAAAGCCTCTGGCATCACTTAAACATATATTGTATCTTTCAACAAGAAAATGGAAATGTTTATATGAATTCAAGATGTATTTTAACTTCCTAACATAGCATGTAGTTATGCAGAAAGGAAAAGTCATGTCAGGGATGGTGATTCCCCCACAAGTTCTCTTATTATTGGGAATAGTTTTCCCTGTCCTGGGTTTTTGTTATCCTAGATCAATTTTAAAATGTTCTGTCTATCTCTGTAAAGAATTGAGTTGGAATTGGATGGGGATTTCATTTTATTTTTTGAGTTAATTTTCTATCCTGCTACTATACTGAAGGTGTTTATAGGATTTCGTTGGTAGAGGTTTCAGGGGTAAATTATGTATATTGTCAAATCATCTACAAATAGCTATACTTTGATTTCTTCCTTTCCAATTTGTATTCTTTGATTTCCTTTAGTAATTTTATTCCTCTAACTAGAACTTAAAGTACTGTACTGTAGGGCTGTAGCTTGGGTGTGGGTTATGTTGGGCTGAGTTGTGGCATGTCTGTTGCCCTAGGCAGCTGGAACCACAACTCAGGGGACAGAAGCACAGGAATTTGACTGAGTTCACTCCACAAGGTGCTGGGCTTGGTGAGATCCCAGTCTGAGGTCCTGCAGAGGCAGAACTCCTGTGTCGGGGGTTTCCAGGCCTAGGTGGCTGACTGGAGACCAGCTGGTCTAAGCGCTTGGGCTCCCAGGCACCACTGAGAGGCCACAGAGGGACCGAGACGGGGTTCATATGGGCTCGACCTGCCCACAGCTGAAAGGGGCTAGGGAGAGAAGCTCAAGTGGTGCCTCACAGGATGGATGAGACTCATGGTCTAGGTGACTTACTTGGCTGGGTCATGGCTGGCTAGGCTAGCTTGCTTGGGTTGGCAGGGGAGCGGAAGGGGGCTCTGTGGCTGGAATGTAGAGAGGTCCTTGGTGGGAGAATAGGTGGCAGCTCATTGGTTGAAGGCCTCCTCTACGGTTCTCCACTGCGGGCCCCAAGTATGAGAGGAAGTCCATGGTTTTAAAAGGCTTATTGTCATGGCGGAAAGTGGCTGAAGCTGTACCGGTGTTCTCAGGTGGGCCTGAGGTTAAATATCTTTTGGAAGAGAGAGAGTCTGGAACAGAATGCTTAATTGGCTATGCCCTCAGGCCTTTAGGCATCTCATTAATATGGAGATCTCTTGAGGCTCTGCTACCTGTAGTCACATCCTCTACCTGTGCTATGTGACCTAAGACTACTAACCTTTCTTTGGGAAGGGCTGTGGAGAAGTGAAAGAAACCAGGGCCCACAAGCAAGGCCAAACACCTCCTATCCCACTATCCATGGTTCGAGGTCTGTGCTCAACCAGAGATCCAGCTGCCTCTCACAGCCCTCCACCCCACAACTCCTCCTTTAATAAAAAAGGAGGGGAGTCACTGGAGTGACTGTATCATCTGTAGTAAAAAATTTTGGATGAGGTGGAATCAAAAGAAAACACTACACAGGCTATAGGGGGTAGCACAATTAAGTCACAGGATAAGGGGTGTCAAGGGTGGGGTTTGGGAAGGCAACAGATCATTGTTAGGGGTTGTACAGTTTGAGGGTAATAATATCTGATTAATCTAGACAGACATTATGTTTTATTTACTAGCATGTAACTTTTCCCAATTTCAATAGCCATTTGACTTTGGCAAGAGAGTTCATTTGTAACTGAAAGGTCTAGATCTGTCTTCTGTGGGACTCAGTGTATGTCTCTGGATCTCAGTGTGTGTCTCCTCTCCGGAGTCTTCAGTCAGGTGAAGTGTCTGAAGGAAGGCAACTTGTTGTCCCAGGCAAATTCCAGGAGATGACATTGTCTCTGCTGGATCTGTGGGGAGCACCTGTAGGATAATCATAATGGGGAGCAGAACCCCAGCAGGGGGATGTCTGCAAAGCGTGGGTACAAATTATTAGGCTCCTTGGAGCAAACAGGTCATGATCCTAGTAAAGCAAGAATGTTTAAGGAAATTTAGTCTTGGAAGGCACTTTTGATTCTGTTTTGGATGGCTGAGGAAGAAAAACATCATGTTAATTACATATCTCGATAGGGAGCAACAGTTTGTCTGTAAAAGGAAACTGGTTATTAATTAAGGATTGAAAAATGGTGATCAGAATAGTTAGTTTGACTTGTTGAAGTAGATTAAATGAAGTTTGAACCTTGAAGAAAACTCAAAAAAGGTGAAAAAATGCTGGACATATGTCATGAATGTTACGGAGAAAGAAAAGTAAACATTTAAATAAAAAGACAAGAAAATTTTGGGTTGAAAAGCATGAACTTTTTTTCAGGTATTCTTTTTAGGGAGAACAAGCATTTAAAAACTTGGGTTAAGGGTCTCAGGTGTGCTTCTCTGTTGTCTTTGGTGGGTTTAGAAGCAGTGGGGAGAGGGGCCTGCTCTGCCATGTGGTGGCTGTTCTGCCACATGGTTGTTGGGTGCTCTAGCAGAGAGGTCTCCTGTATTCCCTGTTTGTTTTTGTTAGCTAGTAAATCCTACACGTAGAGAAGGAGGAGAAAGGCCAACCTTGAAGAAAAGCTAAAAGGAAAAAGCATAGAGGCTTGATAAGACAGTCAGAGCCAGATGGAGTGAAAGGCTGTGGAAAAGACTTGACCCATGTGGGGAAGCTGGGCTGGAGCCAGTGCTTTTGAGAGTAATTCCTCTAGGTTTTAGATTCTCTGTTGAGAAGTCCTGTGTAATTCCAAAAGGTCTCCCTTTATATGCTACTTGGCCTCATTCCCCTGCAGTTTTATTATTATTTATTTATGTATTTTGTACATTTAATATTTTGAATATGATGTGGAAGGAGGATTTTATTTTCTGGTCCAATCTATTTGATGTTCTGCATGCTTCATGTATGTTTATACCCATTTCTTTCATTAGGTCAGGGAAATTTAGTTCTATGATGTTATTGAAGATATTTTCTGGGCCTTTAATATGAAAATCTTCTTCTTCAATTCCTGTTATTCTTAGATTTGTTTTTTTCATACTGTTCCCAATTTCCTATATGTTTTGTGTGAGAAATGTTTTAGATTTTTTATTTTCTTTGACTGATGTATCAATTTCTTCTATTGTATTATCTATGCCTGAGAGTCTCACTTTCATCTCTTATATTCTGCTAGTGATGCTTATGTCTGAATTTCCTGTACTCTTTCCTAGATTTTCCAACTCCAGGGTTGTTTCCAATTATGTTTTCTTTATTGTTTCTATTTCAATTTTCATGTCTTGGACAATTTTATTCATTTCCTTCACTTGTTTATATTTCCTGTATTTCTTTAAGAAATTTAATATTTCTCTTTCAACAGCCTTTACAATCTTCATAAGATGTGATCCAAGGTTAATGCTTTGCTTTTCAGGTACGTTAGGATATCCAGGGCTTCCTGCAGTAAGAAAGCTGGGTTCTAATAGTGCAACATTGCCCTGCCTTTTGTTGACGATGATATTGTACTGGTCTTTAACCATCTGATTGTCTCTGCTGTTCATTGGCCTGGTAGTCCTGGGAGACAGCAGACTTCTGGTACTTCAGGTCAAACTGATAGATCCTAATAGCAACAGTTCACTGGTTGCGTTGGGTGTCAGTAGTCCTCCAGAGATTCTGGCTGAGCTGTTTCCTAGGGTAGTGGAGCACAGATCCTAATTTCGGTAGAGTTGTAGGTCACAAGATGAGTTTGTTTTTCTGAAATGGTCTTTTTAACTCACTGTTATGACCCAATTATACTGAATTATCTTCTAAAGAAAACAATATATATATACATATACATATATATACATATACGTATATACATATATGTATATATATATGTATATACGTATATGTATATATATATGTTTTTGAGAGTCTAGAATGGTTCAACACTTAGAAATATGTGTTATATTTGCAAGGAATTGAATTTCAGCTCCTAGCATCCAAATCAAGTCTTACAATAGTCTTTAACTCCAGTTCTAAGGAATAAAATACCATTTCCAATCTCTTTAGGGAGCAGGCATATGTGTTATATACATGAACATTTGCCAGCAAAACACTCATACATTTAATAAAATCAACGAATCTTAAACAATAGAAATATATGTGTATATTGCAATGCCTTTGTTGGGTTTATGTTTGATACACTTACACATTCAGAATTGATTATCCTGAACAAGCTACTGACTTATCTATCTGACTTCTTTTATTACATCATTGAAACATTATTTTGAACTTAAATTTATAAAATCATGATTTATCTCTACATTAAATCCTTTAATCTTCACTTCTTTTGGTCGGTCATCTTTAGTTTTCCAACAGGATGTCTTTGAAACATATAGCCAAGGACCAATATTTTTCCTCCACTTCTCAAGCTATATATTTATTTTCATAGAATTTTATAATATCTTTATCTCAACAATCAATAAAGCTTCATAATCTATTGTTTTCACATCTCTAGCATTTATCTAAAACTCAGATTATGTACACCTTGGATTGATTTCACATGTCTACTGTGGATATTTATGTTTATAATGTCCTTCTACACTTTTGTGTTACTATCTAGCTCTTTTAGTTAATTGTCCATTATCTTGATTATTAATTTTCATTGTCAACTTGACACAAACTAGTGTTACCTGGAAAGAAAAAGTCTCAACTGGGGACTTTTTCCCATCAAACTGACTTGTGAACAAATCTGTGGACAGTGTTTTTATTGCAAACTTATATAGGACAGTGGAGCATACTGTGGTCCATACATACCTATCAACTGGGCCATGACTCTTTAAGCAAAATAGTTTTCAACAAGAATCTAGGAGAGCAATCAAATAAGCAGGGTGACTCCATAACATTTCAATTTTTTTCTCTTGATCCCGTTGTGATTTATTTTATTGATGAACTGTGAACAGGAAGTGTAAGATGAAACAGTATATGCACACTAGAACTTCTAATATATTCATTTTCTCTGTAGTTTGATAGTAACTACAGTTATAACTACAGTAATTTGTTCACTGACTATAGTCTAACTTTTAAAAACTCTACTAAGCATGTTGCATGTATTTTGTTTTATATTGATGTAAACATATCTTTGTCTTTCCTGAATTGATTATGTCATTATTGTTTGATCTTTTAAATATTGAATGATGTTTGATGTTAAAAATTTGGCATCCCCTTTCAATAAGTATACTTTTCCTAGTTAATTCCTTCAGTAACTGCTATTAAGATGAGTTTTTTCTTTAGAATATTTTCATATTAGCTAACTGCAATGTCTTTAAAAGAAAGTGGTTTCATAGATGACTGCCAACTTTGTCTGTACCAGCTTGAAATGCACAAATCCACCTATTAGAAAAGGCTTCTGTGTTATCTCGTAGAGAGTTGCTATTCTTTCACAGTCTCATGCTAAATGGCTTTGTTAATATTCTGTCTAAACTCCACCTCCACAGTTATCTGGCAATATGCTGGTATGCTCCTCCCCACAGTTACTTTGCAACAGCCAGGTAGGCCTGCCCACTATAAAAGGGGCTGATCTGGCTGCACAACTTGATATTCTAGTCTATTTGGGAAGCAATAGTTAAGTATACTTGCTTCAAGTATATCCATACATTTATAACGAAAATTCACTTTCATTTTAATAATATATTTAAGCCATTCATAATAGAGACAATTTTACAAGATGAATGCATTGAGTCAAGGAGAAAAATAGTAACTTGCTTTCTTATTCCCAAAGTATATTTCTCTTCCATGCATTATTGCTTACTGACAACCGAATTTGTCAAGCTGATTGTACATATTAACCTGCAACCCTCAGATTTGTTGTATGATTATATTGTCAAGTAAGAAAAATTCTATCAGCTGAATTTTGAAAATTACTGAAATTATTATGTGGAAGGAGTAAAGGTTAAAAGTACCTGTCACTGGACAGCTCTGGGAGGTAACAGATTTCTATCTTAAGTGAATGGCAGATGGAACCCAAATAGTTTGGAAGCCCAAGTCACAGAGTTTTAGATTGGAAAATCTAGGTAAAAGTGCACATTTTCTTTTTTTTTCTTTCTTTTTTTTAATTTTAAATATTTGTTTTTTCTCAAATCGTAATTCATTCACACAGGGATTATAAACACAGAAAGGCAGGATGTGGGGAAGGGAATGACACTGGAGTGTGGGTGTTCAGGGGGAATACAGATATCTTTCAGAACCAGGTATCGGCTGGGTGAAGGTTCAGGGGACAAGTCAGTATGACTCTGCCTATGACTCACTTGTCCTTATCTAAGTTGGTATTGTCTGCCAAGGCTACCTATTTACAAGGTCTATGACTACTCAGGCTTGTAAATTTCCTCAAAAGCTGCCTGTTTACATTAGCTTATAGCCATCTGTTTCAATGTTTTTCCACTGAGACCCAAGATTTGGTGTTAGTATACATGTATGACAGGCCTATTGCTGATTTTAGGCCTATGGCTGATTTTAGGCCTTCAGTGTGTAAGCAGGGCTGCCCCTGACATCTCCTCCCTTCTCAAAGTATAGAAGGGCTGTGGCAATTCTAATCTTGTGAAGGCGAGGATTTCTTAACAATCACTAGGCCAGCAGAGATGGTTCAGCAATTAAAAGCATTTATTAATCTTTCAGAGGATTTGTTTGAGATTATAGAACCTATTGGTGAATCACAACAATTTGCTACTCTAATTTCACAAGAACCAACATATACTTCTGGCCTCCATGGGCGCTGTACTTCTATGATTCATATGTGCACTTCTAAACACAATATTCATTCTCATAATGTAAACTTTAATATAAAAGAATTAGTGGTCACTAAAGTAGAAATTAATGATTTTGGAAAGGTGACCTTACTAAAACACTTTGAATAAAGGGACTAGTTTTATCTACTGTCAGGTCAATGCACTGTCAGAACAATAGCAGTGACCAGTGTTAAGTGGTCATATAAAGCAAGGCAATTGTTCCAACTAGAAAACCTGCTAACTGTTTTCACAAAGTATAACAATGGCCTTGGTTTCAGTAAATAATATGGAAAATTAACTCTAGTGGATAAGCTTACAATTTTGGTTTTTAGATAAATATGGATCATCTTTGAGAAGTAGTAGTTATGAGTAGAGGAAAGAAAAATAAAAAAAAAGTTATAGGTCAGAGATGCACATATTATAAGTGAAGTAAAATATAATCATTGAAGTTCTTTCCTTGACAGGCCTGTGCCAAAACATTTGCAGACATCCTGTATCTATAATCTTGAAAAAATACATAAAAAATAAACCAGTAACTTAAAATATATTGTTTCAGTTTTCTTTAAAATTAAATGAAAGATATCTGGCTTAAGAATACATGTGACTTCTAGTTCTCATCTTGTGGGTTGCAACCTCTTTGGTGGGTAGTAAAACCCTTTCACAATGGTTGCCTAAGACAGTCAGAAAACACAGATACTTGCATTATAATCCATAAAAGTAGTAAAGTTAAAATCAGGATGTAGCAACAAAAATAGTTTTATGGTTGAGGACACCACAACATTAGGAACTCTGTTATTGAGTCACGGTATAAGGAAGGTTGAGAACCACTGACTTAGAAGGTAAAGGCTCTTGTTTTCAAGCTTGAAGACCTACATTTAATCCCTTAAAAACTGTGGAAAGAGATGGCTAAGTCATTTTGCAGCTTGTCTTCTGATCTGCAAATCCACAATGTTGTACATATATACCACATCCCAATAAATAATTAATTGTAATCCAGTATATAAATGTCATTATTATATAAAAAAAGAATATATGTGCTTTCGAAGCACAAACATGTAGTGTTTTAATGAGAATTAACACAGACATGTACACACTATTCCCAATGATACTTACCTTTAAAATGTTTTTTGGAAAATCCTGTGTCTGAGAGATTGAAGAACAAGTAGAGAATTAAAAAAAAAAAATTCTATCACAAGATTAGTGACATCTACAGATATATGCAAAAACCATTGTGGTTTAAACAGAAAAAGATAATCTTGGTGATTAGTGAAAAGAATATATTTGCCTTTTCTGAATGTCTCTAAAATACAAAGACAACATCATCCAAGAAGAGAAGATGGATGAGATGTTAGTGCTTTGCTTCCTGGACTTTAAGGAAAAACAGCTTTTGACTGATGACTGTCTGTATTAGCTTGGTGTCCTGACTGCTTCTGGCAAATTAACGCATTTTTTACATTGAACTTTTTGATCCTGCAATTCTTACTACTACACTGAATGAATGAAGACCACCAACTTTGTGGATCCAAAAGAATTAGTATATAACAATTTGTAACTTAGTATCATCAGGCACATTTAGTGTTTATTGAAGTTGTCAATTGCTTAACTTTAGATATTTAAGGGCTTTTACATCATACTATGTATATTTTTTCACATTGTATTATATTTCACAGATATTCAATCCAACTTAAACATTCCAGATATGAAGTTTAAGATCTATGTATACTCAAAGCTTTCTGTGCTTCTGAATGGTTCATTGAGGTTATTTATCTTTATGCAAATGACCTTGGGGGAATAAACTTGGAAATTATAATTTACAGTTCTTCATTGAGTTCTTTCATACTTATATATTGATTAGGTTCTAAAACATCCATCAACTTTTCTTTGAATCAAAGACTGTATTTATTGAGAAGTATACAAGTTTAGTTCATAATCAAAGGTAGTACAGATAGAGGAGCTTAGAGATTTGAAACCTGTCTACCTTTAGAAATTGTTTTAAAGAAAAAGATTTCTTCAAAAAAGAAAAGAGAAATTGTGGGAAAAGCAGAGTCTTTCCTATACTTTTTTGACTCACCTTTAGAGTAAAGGATTCCTTGTTGAATCAAATATTTCAATGGTCTTCCTCTGTTCAAAGTGAAAATCAAGGTCCTATTCAGGAGTGTTCAATAGATGCTGACTGCTCTACATCAGAATACAAAAAGACTTCTTTATTGTGTGCCTGGAAATAGGTGACATTTTTTTTAATCTGATTGCCTTCCATAGATTTTCCTTTCCATATGGATTTGTACTTTGCTCCTGTGTAAATTGTTATTAGGTGCAATTGTGTTCTCTCTGGTAGAGTAGGAGCAGACACATAGGAAATGGGATTCATTTTGAAGTCATATTATTTGGGCAGAACAGAGTTGACCAAACTGCCACTGTCGAAGTTTTTTTGGACTTTAATACTATCTTTTCTATATGACAGCAATCTAGTTTAAATAATGTGGTCTTTGGAAAATGCATCAATGATATCATCTTTTCTAGCAAGGATTTTTTTTCAAGAAATGACAGTTATACATGTTATAAAATATATAACTACAAATCAAAGTTTTGTAATCATCATGGCAGATACATTGGGCAGTAAGGCAGTATGCACAGACAAAAACATTTGAGAAAGAAAAGATTAAGGAGAAGATTGGGCAGTCACCTTAAGCAAACAGCATTAGAGATTCAGGAGAATTTTCTAGTGGCTTCTATTAAACTCATGATTTAATAAGAAAAACAGTTAGAGTGATCATCTCATGGGCAATGCTCCTAGAGAAAGAAAGAAATAGAATTTTCCCAGTCAAATGTGATTATACAGCTAACCAAATGAGAAATTCAAGGAAACAGTTAAACAGAATTAGAAAAGGCACTACTGAAAAGTATCACTAATCAAAGGTCTCTAAAAGTAACACTAATAAAAATCTCACTGTGGCTATAACTTACTAGAAGCATTGAATTCTTTTATACCATGTGAATCTTAGAATTACTTATATTGTACGGATGGTCATAATGATTATTTCCTTTAAATGATCTAACACAAGAAATAAAAAGTTCGAAGTCATAACAATTCTGTTCAAATATGCAATGAGTGTTAAATAAGAAACAACTCTGGGTCTTACTAGAAGTTCAAAATAGTCAAATGTGAAGATTTCAAATAGATAAACAGAAAGAACTTAGTGTATAAGAGTGAGAAGACAGGAGGTATTATGAAGAGAGTTGGTGAGGGACTAGCCTTGCCTGAAGTAACTGCATCCTTTCTTTGTGGCAAAGAAGGGCATAGTGCTTGTTATGGCTTTGGACTGGAAGAGGGATAAGTTCTTTAAAATAACCTTTAATAGAATTTAATGTTGTCCTGATAGTGATACTTTTATCCCAATTATTCAAGTTTCCATTTTTAAGGCAAATGTTAGTTTATAAGGTGTTTGTTGGGCCTTGCCTTTGGTTCATAATGATACCGCTTGAGCCTATGTAAGAAATATAGAAGAAATAATCCCTTGCTGTTCAACTATTTTTGGTACACATGCGCTTCTCTCGATGTTACCACAGTGTGTAGCCTCCTGGACAACAAATAGGTTCAATGTTGCTTCAATGAAAAAGTAGTAAGATGGAAACCACTTACATTTTTAGTAATGCTAACACCCCTGCAGGGAAATGATTAGCTCATGCGTGGGCATGGGTTCTTGAATCTTGTTGGGCTGTTATGATTCCCATGGCTCCAAAGAGACTGGAGCACAGGAGTCTTGACTGAGTTTACTCCATGCACAGCACTGGTTGGGCACTACGGTGCCCTGCCTTGCTGGGGAGTTCCCACTCACTCTGGTAGTTATGCCTGTGGTGGGGGGAGTTCTTCATTGGGGATCCCCAAGCCAGGAGGTGGCCGGGGAACAACTGGCCTCAAGCCCTTGGGCTCTCTGACACCGCTAAGAGGCCTCAGAAGGACCAAGACTAGGAGCCTGTGGGCAAGCAACCAGCCAACCCACAGCTGAGAGAAACAAGGGGGGAGAGAAGAAAGAGGCTCCAGCAGCATCCTGTGGGAGGGACTCAGTTACTGTACTCGGTTATCAGACACAGTGGCCCAGCTAGCTTGCTTGAAGATGTGGGTCCCCGTGGCTGGAACGCAGAGAGGTCCTCCAGGTGGGAAGTTAGGCATAGCAGCTGTGGCAGCTCAGCATTAAAGGCCTTCTATTCGTTTTCCCACAGCAGGCACCAAAGACATGAGAAAGTTTATAGTTCCAAAAGGGTTTATTTTCATGGCGGATGTAGATGGATCTTGCAGTACCCCTGTGAAACTCAGGGCAGACCTGAGTTAAATAGGGAGGGGAAAAGGGGGAAGGGTCTGGGGAAGAATGCTTAATAAGCTCCACCCTCTGGCCTTCATTAGTATGTAAATCTCTCTTGGGCCTGAGGCCTATAGTCCCCAATTCCTTATTATAGTGAAAGAATTAGAAATAGAATTATCAGACTGAAGAGGGATAAGTGAAAGTGTGGAAGTGTTTTACATGAGACAGAAGAAGGTTCCGGGAATGACAACAAATATAGCACCAAAAAATAGTGCTGGATAGTGTCATCTCCTCATTCACCTTGTCTGTCCCATTTTGAAGACAAGCTTTCTTCTAAAAGATGTACAGTACACTATCTCACTTGCACATAGGGTCAATGAGGCATGAATGAAAGGAATTTATTATTATTATTACTACTAATGATAAACTTTAAAATGGAGTATCAAAATACACATAAGTGGATTGGGATGAGAACATAAGCTATATGTTAGGGAAGGAATCAGAGTAGACCTATCTATTTGTTCATTGGCTAAGGAAAATCAGGGATATAATCATTCCTAAAATGTGGTCGTGGAGAGAAAGTAATCAAGTTCCCAAAATCATTCATGTTAGTCACTCTGACTTCTATCCCTGATGCTTCAGAGCAGATCCAACTACATGTCTCAGTATCACACACTTTTTATAATGTCAAGATGAAAGTGAAACTATCTTCCCTTGTGTCAATTCAATGAACATTTATGTCTTCTTTATCCCATGAACTGAAGACCATACTTATCAAGCAGAAGCCAAAATGTAGTGGATATTCTATGACAAACAAATGTTACTTTTGTCATAAAATTTCCTTGGTATCCTTTGAAAATATATGTAGCTACGTCCATAGTTTTCAGGGTCCCTAGGGTGAGTACATGTGATTTTAGAGTCAAGAGATAGCTGATTCTACAGGAGCTAGACTCTATGAGATATAGGTACTTAGAATTCAACTCTCTGAAATATATGTATATTCTTTTGACTGTAGGTTAGTTTGTCCTGTCTCTCTTATGACATTCTATAGCTTAGAGTCAACCTAAACTTCATCCACATTTTCACAAACATTATCACTTGTCTCTAAGGCTCCTTGTGCTCCTAATTTCAACATGAAAGCTATTTTGAAATATAACCTCATCCATTTGCCAAAGCAGCTGATTCCAGGTTAAGGAAACTTTGATGTAGGCTGACAATATTCTTGTATTTTATTTTAGATTGTAAGCTTAATGGCAAGAAATTATATCAATAATCGCGCTTTTTATGTAGCAACCATTGCTGTATACTTTTAATAAATATTCATAATTATTCAAAAAAAAGAAATATAACCTCAATCCATAGTCAAACACTGAAATGGCATACATGTTAATGTCTGTGAAGGCTGAGCACTGACAATTGCCTATATATTTTCATCTGGTACCCATGTCTATTTCTACATCACTGTTTTATATACTAGGTGCTTACTTCAGTTGCCCTTGTTTGGGCCTGAAATATCTTCCCCATGCTACATAAGAAGGAGAGTACCTCATGCTTTCAAAATCTCTATTGAAATCACACCACCTTGATACATATAACATATCCAGATTTAATTGTTGAATTCACAACATGCTTTTAAGTCCTCAATTCTACTTTTTCTATTGTAATTATAAAGTTATCCTATTATTACATATATATCTCCTTTTATTGACTTGGCATTGTCTGCTTCTTATTTATAAAACAATATTTAGGCAAGCAAATATTTTTAAGATTTGCACTGTAAATCATCCCATCTCCCACCCTAAGTATGAAAGGCTGAATTGTTGGATACTTAATAATTATCCCTGTGATGAATATTAGTAATTGTGACAACCATTTCTTTTTGTGACTTCAAAACGAGATTCAGTCTGAGCAAACGCTTGACCATTATTTATTTTACTACTCAGCTGGGGATAAGTGAAAGGGAAAAAGTCACATGAAGAATTCAAAGATGGCCTCGACTGAAATGTGTGCATAAAGGATCCTTATCACTATGCATATTAGGAAAAAATATTACACAATGTTTAAAATGTTCTTCTTATTGTTAGCTTTAGATAAAATGAAAACTTGAGACATTTATGCAAATCTAAAATCCTTATTCATATTTTATTTAGGGTACAGTTGTTCGGCAAGAAGCAAAACAAAAAGTAGTCAAATTTACAGTGTTTACCTACCTTCTGCAACCCAGGTTGTAGTGGTTCCACACTAATTTGTAAATCCCACTTTAAATAATGTGCTTGTGCTATGATTTCCTTGCCTGCTAGGAAATGTAAAGTGACTTCTTTAGATTTGTTTGTAGAAAATCCCAATGCAAGTACTTAATCTCATGCTTTCTGAGAGTGGTCACTGTTTCCTTTCTCTTTTAACTTTTCCTCCCTCCCTTCCTTGAGCTTATCATTTACTACATCCCTTTCTACTTCCAGTGTTCTTTGCTGCCTTTCAAAACTTTTGATTTTTGACTGAAGAGAAAGAGTAATTCAATGGAGAAGAAATAAGGTTTTTAACCAAAAAATCTCTAAGTTTGTAGATTTTTCATATGAAACGGAAGGCAATTCACCATCTGGGAAGATGGCAGAGTGGGTAAGAGCACTTGCTGAGTACAGCAAAGACTTCATTTCACATCTCCAACATCTACATATAAAGCCAACTGTGACATGTCATGTAACACCAAGACACTGAAGACTAGGGAAGAAGAATTCCTAGAACAAGTCATAGACAGTTGCTTTCAGGTTCAGTCAGATACTAGATTCAAGGAAGTAAAGCAGAAAGTGGTGAATCAGGATCCTTGGTGTCCTATGGCCTCTATGTGGTTGCAAACAGACACAGCATCCATTCATACTAAACACACACACACACACACACACACATACACACATAAACACACACATTAAACAAACACACACATTAAAAAATTTTTGTACCTCAAACTTTGCCACAAATGAATTCACATAATAAATGTATAATATTCAAGACTACAAAGTGTTTAGCAATACTTATAAAAGCTATTTGAGAGTTTAGATTAGACAAAATATTTTTAAATAAAACACTCAAAACACACTTGCATAAATAAAAATCAAGCTATTGACAACATGAAAATATAGTATCCAAATAGTTTGCTGAAAACATTAAAATAAAAATATTTATATGGCAAAGTATACTCAAGTCACATGAATTATCACTAGTGTGCATCTAGAAATACATCTTCTAAAAATTCTGAATCTCTGAAAGAATAATAAAATAAACTGATCAGTAAGTGAAACAAATAAAACAGTTGCAATAGGATTTCACCAGAGCCATCTATTCAAAAGAAATAAATGTACATTATCTGCTCAGCGTCATTCCTCATTGGAGACACTGAAGTATGGCTATAATAATGCATCACCATATAGTCATTAAATAAGAAGGAACAGCTGACAGTATGCAATGCTTTCTGTTGAAATTTATTTCAAAAAGAACCTTGATGATTTGGGGGTTGGAACAAGGTGGTCCCACTATCTTTCTTGGGAACATTTTACCTTCAGATTCCTTAGAATCAAAGATGATTCATAGACTGACAAGCAGATATTTACTTGGTGACAAGTAAATATCACCTCTATGTCCACATGTGTAAAGGGAATGTATCAGAAGCATTGACCAGATATAGTAAGGATTCAGGAAATGGCCTATGTAGAATGAACTCCATCTAAAGACTCTCCTTCAAGGCTTGGAAAATTATTTCCCTTTCAGAAACACTGTGTCAAAGCCAGTTACATACACTGTAGTTTTCTTTCTATTTGTTTGAAAGAAGTAGATAAGGTTTTTTTATTTTTTTGTAGGAATAAGTTTTGATATAAGAATATAGAAGGTGTATCCTGGCTGAGAAGTCTTTATATCCTGGGGAAACTCTAGGTAGATTTAGAAATCCTCAGATCAACATATTACATGATATATACATGGAGCACATGCACTATAAGATGTTGCTATCGGCTTCTTGGCTATAGTTAAACTTGTGGAAACAGAATGTCTCTGTGTATGGTAAGAAAAGCTGTTATGTACAACTGCAATACTATTATTGCAATATACAAATGGGAGAATCATTATGAAGCTTCATCAGTTTCTTATGAAGACAAACATGTTCTACCTTAAGAAATATATCCCTGCTAGGTATGATGGCACACGTCTTTAATCCTAATAGTCGGGAGGTGATTTCGAGGACAGCCTGGTCTACAAAGTGAGTTCCAGTACAGCCAGGGAAACCTGTTATACAGAGAAACACTTTGTCAAAAATAAACAGAAAAGGAAAGAACAAGAGAAGGGAGGGAGGGAGGGAGAGAGAGAGAGAGAGAGAGAGAAATGAGAGAGAGAATTTCTTAATAATTTTCTGAGAAATAATGACCTCTCTCTATTAGAAGATTTCTGTACATTTGTTTTAATATTTTTTTCATCATGATATAAACCATTTGACTAAAATAAACTTGGAAGGAAAAGGTTTATTTCATCGTTTGTCTTTCATAGTCCTTCATCTACCAAAGAAAAAGAAATTCAAAGCAGGAGCTTGAGACAAAAACTAAAGAGGAACATTGTTCACAGGCTTCTTCTGAACGTCTCAGCTATATCTCCTGTACACTCTAGGCCCACCTACATGGGGATAGCACCACGGAGAGTAACTGGGTTTTCCCAAACTAATCCTAAGATAGGAAAATGTATTAAGAACATGTAGGCTGATCTGATAGAGATATATCAACTTTAGTTCCCTTTTCCAAAAAGTGAAATATTCTTGAGTAGGAAATGGAATAAGCAGTAAGTCTACAGTATGATTCTATATGCATTTGAAAGAGAAATACAGATACCAAGATGCATTAACCGTAATAAAATGTTGGTGACATTTCTCTGAAAACGCTATGTGAATATGTAATTCAATAAAGAATTTTAAAATTTTCACAATTCTTCAGAAACAAAAGGGCATTTCCTTCTCTATATACCCTAGTTGCTTAGAAAAACAGATTTATGTCAATTTTAAATCTTATGTAAACATAGCTTAATTTGTCTATAATTTTCTGTTATTTCTGTTTGAGTTACAAAAGTGGATACCTAAATGTACCATGAATATCTACTTACCACTGAAAACATTATAAACAACCATAACACTAATAATGTAAGTCTTAAAATTTCTTTGTTTCTTCCTTTCTGGACACAAAGATTCTTAATGTTATAATTATAAATTCATAGGTCTAAGGAAAATACCCATGTGTACTGGGTACAAGGCATTAATTTTTCATATATAAAAGCCAAGTGCATACATATAAACATATTTTTAAATAAAATACTTTTAAATACATTTTAATGTGGAGCCAAATTTACCTATCCATTGGATGATTTCAGTAAAAATGTGAATAATGAGTAATTATCACTGAAACTACCTTAATTTTAGAGCATCCGGTCTCTATGTCTCTTTTTGCCTTTTTATTCCAAACATTACTAATGTGTATCTCCTTTTACGGTGAGAGACTCAACTAGTTGCCAAGACAAAGAAGATCAAAGATTATAGAAAGAAAAAAAAGGTTTTATACTCTTATAAACATCATTTATATGCTTTGGTTTTATTAGATTTGAGTAATTATCTACTAGGAATAAAAAGGAGAAATAAAATATGTTAAGTGATAACTCTAAATAACTTTCTCTCATTTAGGGTTTATATAGTCTTGTTTAACTAGTTTAAATTTTTATGTACTACTCAAAATTGAAGGCTAATCAGAAAGAATACACAACTCACAATCAGATTAGAAGGTATTATAAATTGCCTAGTGTACCTATCTGTACAGTATAGCAAGATTTTTATTTATTTATTTTACTTGCATACAGCTTATTTTCATATTTAATACATCCAAAATAGCATTCTAGTAGAATCACAAATAATACATGTTCTACAAAAGTTACAGTTCTTATCACAAGAACATTTTAGTAGGAACAATGGACCAGAAACTGTAATAATTATGCAAAATACATGACCTGTGTCAGTTTTTACTGTAGCTTTTTGTGCACATGCTAGTTTAATTACATTTACTTATAAAGAAATGGAAGATTAAGTGGATTAAATAATTTACATGTTAGGATTTAAATTTAAATCTAACATTTACCTTAGTCAAGCTCCTATATTACATCATTTTTTTCTTCCCAATTACACATCATTGTCTTATAAACACTTTTGAATATCTTTTTGAAAGGCTTTATTTGTTTATTTGTTTGGAGATTTTTGTTGTTTGTTTGTTTTGCTTTGTTTTTATGATTTCCTTCTATTGAGCAATGCTTTTTTGTTTGTTTCAACAAAATATTTTTTATTGACTCTTTTGAAATTTCACATCATACACTCCAATCATGACTCCTTTTATTCCCCTGTATGCTTGAACTTGTGAATTCTTCCCATCAAAAAAAATGTCCAATTTGAGTAATCTATATACTCACTGGGGTAAGATCAAGCTCTCACTGTCCTGTCCCTGAAATAAAACTGAGTGTTTCTTTTCCCACATCCCTACCCCAAGTCATCAGTTATGGAGAGGTACATTTCATCATACTTATCAAACTTACAAAGAGTCCTCTCCCACTATTTCCTGTTGATGTCCATGTGCCTTGCTGTCACTAGGGGCCATGCTATTGTAAGGAGCCTGTGCTTCTACCTGAGACCATGTTGATATATGTGGTCCAGGCTGCCACTGAGGACATCATGGGAGTTGTCAGGCCCCATGCTTGCCCCATTGGCTGTCAACAGAAACCACATGAAGGCCCATGATCCATGTCCACACTTGCCATGAAGACAAGGAAGTTGAAGATTGCAGACATACACTTTAGAACAAGGGACAAGGAAATAAGCCTTCTAAAAGCTTATATCTTGAATTCAATGAGGCAGGCTGACTTGAAGTTTTGCAAAAATTACAACAGATTGTTGTTTAGATAAATTTCTACTACTGATCATTTCAGTGTCAAAACAAACTCAGTTCTACAAGACAATGAATTTGGATTCCATGTTTAAGTAGCAAATTATGGAGGCACAATTAGAAGCCAGACTTCTTACTTTAGGAAACTTTATGAATGATTAAAAATGATATCATCAATGTACACGTATAGAATAAGCAAAACAATTCACTCAACAGGAATAATGATCATATGATCATATGATCAACTAAAGCTCAAGAAATGGATGACACATTTCTAACTTGACTTAAAAAAAAGATTCACTGACTATTAGCTCAAGAAATATGAAATACAATTCAGTGGCTTAGTGTAGAGCCTGTCTCAAGCTACTTGTGACTAGACACAGTGTTGTAATGCAGTGAATGCCCCCCCCACACTCCATGTGGCATTTGGAAACCAATTCCCTACCTAACTAGGATTTACAAGGGGTTAGATTCACTGCACATTTCCAACCAGCATTCAACATGCTTTTTTGAGAGACATAGTTAGTATATCACAGTATTTGTACTCTATATGGTGAATAGTGTTTCTTTCTAAATGCTTTAATTCTTATTTCTTGACTAGAATATTTCTACATGCCCAAATCTAGATTATTCAGCATTCACCTTGAAGAATTCAATTCATGGGCAGCAGCCAGTATCTTGGAGTTATTTGCTTTTTGATACTCTACTCTTAGCTCAGATATGGGTTGTGACAGGCTGGTTAGGAAGTTTAGTATTCACAAATTTATTTTTCTATTTTAATGTCATTGCTGTTTTTTTTCTTTGCAAAGTTTATTTTTAATCTGTAAAGATGTTGGTTTCATTTGTGGTTCAGTTGTATATTTAACAAATTTAGACTAACCATTAAAATATGGAATACTTTGAGTTGCCTTGTATTTTGTAAGTAAATTGGTTGGGCCAGTAAATGACAGAAAGACAATCATTTTGGTTGATTGATAAGCCACAGTTTAAGTTTCAAAATGTCATTTTTTTTGAAAGACATGATTTTGTAACTGTACTTAAAATAAGTATTTGCCTGAGCAATCAGCATGTATAATTCACAACATTCATTTTTCAGATGTGGAGCTTTGCCATGGCACACTATCAATAGTACCAATAGGAACTAGTCTGTGTAGAATCCAAGGTATGATGCAAATTAGACATACTGTTTAGCTTGAACATGGAAACAAATTAGCATAATTGCCTCATTTGTTCTTTTAAAGAATATGCAATAGAGCAATCAGAGTGTATATGCATACATGAAAACCACATTGCCCCTCAGATAAAATAGTGTTAACATGTTAAATTTTGGCTAATTTTTCTGATAAGGTGCTGAGCTTATGAACATGATTTTACCTGTATATTTTATTATAAGTATGTGGATAACTCCATTAGGAAACAAACACTGATATAATAATTCATAGTATTAAATATTTTAGTAAATATTCAAATGAATTTATTAATCTTTAACATATGTTAGATTAACATTTCATATGATCTCCTTATTTCCACAACATATGTTATAAGCTTAAATATAAACACATTATTTGGAATTTAAGTATTATCTTTTCATATTTTAATTGAAATTCTCTTTAACATAATTAAAAAATTGATGAAATATGAATTGAATATTACTATCTATGTTTATGTTTATTGTCATGCTTAGAAACTTTAATCTTTCTTTCCTTTCTCTCTTCCTCTGTCCTCCAATTTGTTCTTCTTTTACACATTTAATTTTTCTCTAAAATTTACAACTATAATTCTTGGAATCTATCTGTAATATTAAATTTTAATAAATCCCAGTTCAGGATTGCTTCCTACCTCAATGATTTTTGTTGCTGAATGAAAGACACACACACACACACACACACACACACACACAACATTTATATTTCAACATGTTGTAAGCACCACAAAAGCTAAGCAACTGCCTAATCTCCATGATGTTAGAATCTATCTCCTGTCAATAATTCTGAGTTACTACTTACTAATTTTTATATTCCATCTTGGCTGCTCCTGACCTACCTGAACAGCCCTCTGACCCCTTTACATGGCAGCTCTGTCTATCTATCCTACACACACCTCAGGCATGATATCTTTCCTCATCTCTCCTCCTCACAGTCCTGAGTCTGGGAACCCTAAATTCTGCCTCACTTTCCTCCCAAGATATTGGCTGCTGGCATCTTTATTTATCAATCAGAATTAATTGAGGGCTGATTCCCAGAAGCTATATGCAGTCCCTTTAGTGCAAACTAATTTGGGGGACCCCACTAGCATCAGAATACAATCAGCTAACACTCTGAAATAGTTGAATTAAAGTGTACCTAAAAGAAAACAGTCATAATTTCCATGACCATGCTGTTTTTATCTCACATTTATGTAAAATTTTTATTTTGTACTTTTCTTTTTGTTGTTCTACAGTTCCATAGATGATGACATTGTGATTACGAAGTATGTGAAGGTTGTGTGAACACCCTCAGCACATGAGGTCGTGCAGAAATGAAGAAAATGGAGGACGAAGAGGACAGCTCTATCTCCATATTCTCCTGCAAAGCAACATTTTTGTTCCAGGACTAAAAGGAACATATAATACATGCTTGAAGCTGTGGTATAGTTTGTTATTGAAATGCCTCTATGGGGATTAGCTGTGGCATAGCTGGGAATATGACAGGAGCAACAAAATTGGATCAAAATTCCCTGGAAACTTCAGAGAGAATTTTCAAAACAGCAAATGGCTGATATGATCTAGCTTGAAGGGCATTATTAAGGAGATGCCACACTGCTTGCCTTTTGTTGGTGGTACATGTGAAAATGTTTTATCTTCCAATTGTAAACCTATAATATTTCACAAATAAAATTAGTATGCATGACATTTTGATTCTCTAGTTTTATTTATACAATGACAAATAATGACAAAATACATTTGTAAATCTAATATTGATTCTATATTTCATCTTAAGTATCATTTAACTTTGCCTATTTAGACACTATTACTTAAGCAGAAATACTAGGTTTCTGGCTATACATTGCAGAGAAAGTAATTTTAATCATTTACATAAAGTATAAAATGGGATATATTTATGAAAGTACTTTAATGTAATGTTTTTTATTTGTATGACACTTTGAATTAGCTTTGTGTTTAATTTTGTTTCTTTCTTTTGTCTAAAAGTTAGCAGTCAGCTAAGACGATCAATGAAAATGCCCTAGTAGTAAAAAATGTTGTAAAATTATCATCAGAACCCTGTATCTTTTGAAAATCATTTTTAACAACATTAAATTGAGCGGCTATTATCCATGATTATAGAAAAAGGAGCAGGGCTTAGGCAAGTTTTAGAAAAATACAATAAGTAGCAGACTGAATGGATTGTGGAAACGAGTAATCTCTTTACAATCATGAAAAACTTATTATGTTTAATCAAAAGTCTAAAATAAGTTTCTGTCATGAACTGACCCCTATTTCAAACTTTATCAAATAGATAGTATAAATCTCTAAATGTTTTGTTTCTTAACTGGATGACTGTATCTGAACTCACATTGGCTAGCATTTAGGTATTCCTTGCAATGTTTCAATTTACTCTCCTTTTAACCAGAGATCTCCATAAACTGTCTAAATAATTTTAAATAAAATTTTATGCAACATACAAATTTTACTAGTATAATAGTTATCAATCACAAGTGAGTTTTCCACATAAAAATCAAAATTCAGAAAGCACTTTCAGCAGTTCACAAACATCTGGGAAAATACTCACATTTGTTAAAATGAAGACCATGTTGTATAAAGCCTCAGAGCTTGTGTGTGTGTGTGTGTGTGTGTGTGTGTGTGTGTGTGTGTGTGTGTGTGACTGTCTGTGTGTGTGTGTGTGTGATGTTAATGGAGACTGAGCACAGGTCATTCCAAATGTCTACCCAAGTTCTCTACTACCATATCATTTTCCAGACTTTAAAACTGATTATTGAAATAGGCTTAAATATGTATTTCAATGCTTGAACCATTTGTTATCTATGCTCCTTTTTGCTGTTAAAAATGAGAATAAATATATTCAACATCAAGATTTGAAAAGAATTTTGCTCAACAGCAGGAACAAGTATGTCTCTGCCTCTTTTATCTTCCCTTGAGATTATTTTCTTCCTTTTGGGATGCTTTCACCAGACTGGATTAGAGGGCTTTTGCCTTGTCTTATTATATCCTGCTTTGTTGTATTTGGTCACAGGCCCTTGGAGGCCTGCTGCTTTTTGAAGAGGAACAGAGTGAGAGTGGATCTAGGGAAAGGGGGATAAGGGGTGGGGCTGAGAGGAGTGGAGAGAGGGGAAACTTTGGTTGGGATGTATTGTATTAGACAATAATCTCTTTTCAACAAAAAAGTATTTCAAAATCTCATGCATCTTAATGCTTATATGTATGTGCTATATACAAATTTGAATTTATCACAAATGTTTCATTGTTTTTATAGTAATTGTTTTTGTAACAATTTATAACATAATACATAGAGAAAGAATAAACAATGAGAAAAAAGTTTAGGACCATCTTCTCATGGAGAAAGTAACTGAGTGATCTATTGCTCCAAAAATTTTTTTTTTTTAGTTACAGGTTTTCATTCATATTTAGATTCATATACATTGTTTTGTCTCTGCTTTATCCAAGAGAAAATTGTAAAAAAAAAAAAACCTATAACTTTCAAATTATTAAATGAAGGTAAAAACTGGAGTTATAACTAGACTTCAGGACTTGCTTAGAAGACCTGACTTCTTGCTCCTCATTCTTCCTGTATTTTCATTATCTTCAGTGAGATGATCTATTTTCTTGCTCTGAATAAAACTGACAGCAGAGGAGATGGCCTTTCCCAGGGAAGAGCATACAAAAGGTTGTCAAGAACCAAATGGTAGGGCTTGAAAACATACCTGAAATGAACATTGTGCAGAATGAACTGGTTACATTTAGGGATATGTACATCCATCCATGTATGCATACTATAAGAAAAACAACAATTGGTGAAAAGGGAAGCATGAATGTGAAAGAGGCAGGGGTTTATCAGGTCTGGAAGGGAGAAACAGAGAGAGAAATGTTATTATAATCTCAAAAAATTAAATAAAAATTATAGATTAATATCTACTTAATGAAATCTTTTAAAAAATGTAAGAAAAATGATTCTGGTTATTTATTAGAAATAAGGACACATAGATGCATATAACTTTAATTTAGAACCTGAGGGAAATGAGTGGCTTTATGGAGGACCACCTGCCAGACAGATCTAAGGCAAATGCTGATTCTTCTTGCCACCATCCAGTGAGATACTCAGAGAACAATTGGCATCCTAGTAACTTTCCTACTGATGTCTTACCAGAGCTATGGTATTTCCTCCCCTCAGAGAACTAAGAGAAAGGAAAACAGGAAATAGAGCTAAGCTGAGAGTTTGTCAGGGGCCTTACAATTCTATACAAACAAGTCACATATTTATTTTTCTCCCCTCCTCTTCCACATTCCAACCATTTATGTCTAGTAGGTCAAAACATCTCATAAAAGTATATGTTGCCACATAAGAGAGACAAAGAAGACAAAACTGTATAAAGGCCTCAACCCTATAGCATTCAGGGCTCTAGATTTTGAATATTAATCTGCTAGAAGTCCAATGGTAAGAACAATGAATTGGATTTGAAACCTGCAACAGAGTATAGATGATGGTCACCCAGCCCAATGGGTAGTATTTATGCAATATCCTAAGCAATTCCTAGAAGGCTCAATCACAGAATCTGAGATATAATATTTACTCTACTTAACATAAATGTATATAGCTATATGGTATGTTCTCTTTTGTAGACTACTATTCTTGCATTTGCTCACATGTTTGAGGATGAATCTAGTTGCATTCCTTGCAGAATGTCCTGAATTTTCTGAATCCTCAGGTCGTAGGATTGCCATCATGCCACCTCACATTTCTGTGTGCTGTATCCAAACTTCCGTCCCCAGTAATCTACAGCAAGACTTCTGAACTGCTAAGTAAGCTCAACAGCCCCTGTTAATACTGACTTCAACCTAAGCTACTCTTCACGGCCCTCACATATTCATTGAGTACAGATTTCAGGCAATCAACCTCAACAAATTTACTGAGACAGACAAATATTTGTCCTGAGAAGTCTTCAAGGACAAGTAGCAACAGACCAGTCAAGCCACAGCAAAGTGAATGGGCATCCAGTAGTGCATCTCGGGAAGTGATACATAGAACTCTAGAGAGAAAAGCATCTGCAATCTTCAGATTCTAATTTTTAACATTTTGTCATGCTATTCAAAAGATAATTGAAGCACCATTTTTATAAGCTAGATAGTTATGTCAGATTTTTGGAGCTGCTTAATGATACTGGTTTTCAATAAAATTTTATGCACTTTATATGCTGCATATTGTGTATGTGCATGTTATGGGTGCATTTATGCTACCATTTGAAGGTAGAGGTCAGAGAGCAATTTATGGCCTGGTGGAGTCAGTTTTCTTCTTGTGTGTTCATGAGAATAGAATTCTGACAGCGGTATAAGAGGACAATGCAGAAAGAGATGTTTCAACTCTGCTGTTATCACAATTCCAATTTTAAGTTGGCAGTGTCCACTTGAACTTCAGATTAAAAACAAATATGTTTTCTTAGTCAATCAATATGTCTCTGATATTTTTTGTCAGTTTTTAATTTTATGGCATGACTTTTAAAAATCATAAAATTATGTAAACTTTAAGAGGTAAGATAGCTCAAGGGATAACAGTGCTTACCATCAGGACTCAGGCCTTACAGTCCTTCCTGGACTTGACAAGCTGGGAGGACAGTATTGATTCTTTCAGGTTTTCTCCCAGTCTACATATGTAAAATGCAGTTTTCTACATCCTCCTTCCTCCATACCACAAACAAACACTCATACAAACAAATAAATGAACATATAGGTGTAATATAATTTAAACACAAAATGATTAGGAGCTAAAACTGTTTCTTAAAAACATCACATAAACCTTTGAATGGAAAGTCCAAGCTGTAAAGAAGAAGGATATTAATAATAATAATAATAATTAATAATAATAGTGAGTAGTAGTAGTAGTACAAGACAGAAAAGGAGAAAAGGAGTCAGGGTTTAGCATCAGACTTGGACAACTCCTCAGTGTACCAGGTTGAGGAGTGTAAGTTTAAAGACATTTGCACTTCATTCATCTACTCGCTCAAGTCAGACAATTTGTTTGATTGCCTCTTAGACCTTATTAAAATGATGTTTGACCAAACCAATTTGACAACTCTGTAGGCACGGCAGGAACAGATCCTGCCCTCTGCAAATACTGCCTGAAATCTATACTCAATGAATAGCTTTTATGTGCACAAGAGTGTGTATAATGTGATAATTAGTGTAAACCTTTCTCCCTATACTCAAACTTGCTACAACTATTCTTTTACATTCAAAGAGACCACTTTGATTTCTAATTTAGAAAATAAAGATAAAGATAAAAAATAAAGTAAAAAATTTAACATTTACTACTCATGTGTCTCTTAGTATGAAGTTAGGCCTCCTTTGACACATGATCAGCAAATTTTACATACCTCAATCTGTTCCTATCCTGTGTAATTCTGATTTTTCTCCTATTTTTCTCACTGCTTTCTTAATAAGAAAATTCTCTAGAAAAAAAAATGCTTGAAGATATTCGACTGTAGTTCACCCGACTATAGTGGGATTTTCTCCTTTGGATCCTCCTTCTTTCTGGTGTTTATTTCTCTTTGAAAATTAAATAACCTATAATTTATTTTATTTTAAACAATGATATATTTTTAGAATATATATATGTATTCTATGGACTGCATACAAAGAGAAATTGGAACACAACTTAAAGAAATATGTTCTCTCATTTAACTATGTAGATTACAGGGATTGAACTTAGTCCTTTATGCTGGCTGGAAAGTATAATCACTCTTTGAAACATATTTCTGTCACTTGAAAAACATTTAATCTTACAAAATACAGATTTTGAAAGTATGAATTGTGATTAGGTTTTGCTTTATTCTATTTTATTAACTATTATATAAGAAGGTCATAACAGAAAGAGAATGATGTATGTATGTGTCTGTATGTGTGTGTATGTATGTATAAATAGAGATAAATTATAATACCCTTATGCTAGACTTCTTAGGATATATTTTAGTATATATGTGAGAAACAAGGTTAGATATATGATAATCATGTTCACATGTAAATTGCTAGTAGAAGTCTGAAGATTCTTGTTTTACAAAAGTATTAATAGAAGCTACATTTGTCACTTTTTGTGTGATTTCAGCATAAATTGGAATCATTTGGAGATCATTTTTATATTTTTGACAGAGGGCACTCTGTAAAAAAGACTATTTGAATATAATATGTTAGATTGTGGGAGGGTTATAATCTGTAATCTTAAAATAAAATTGTCTCTGCATTCATGGTTTCATTGTTCTGGGGAATGTCAGCCAGTTCCTGAAGAAAGTGAACAATGTCGTTCATCAAATCATTCTAAGAACACAAAATGACACAGACTGAGCAGCAGAATTCTCTCTATAGAATTCACCTGGCCAATCAAAGACATATTTGTTTTGCATTTGGGATATCTGTACTTTGTGAGGGATGGTTCATGACTAGCCTGAAAAATAAGTACTCACGAAAATGTTCACTGCTCTCACTTTTGAGTAAATCACACTATTCAATTAGTGGGAAAAATAAATCTGTCAGCTTTGATAGAATCTCCTGTGTGTTTTTGAGGAGGAAAATTGGACAAAAATAGTAGATTTGGTCACTAAATACCAAAGTAAAGGACTCTTGTATTTATTGAATACAAATAAAAAGCAATAATCAAGAAAGTAAAAATGTCTTTAAACAGTCATGAATACTGTTTGTTTCTTGCATATTAACATGCGAGGGAGTGTTATTTACTAATGTGAATAAGAACTTTCTATTTATAAGTGTCTGTCTTCCCCCAACTCAGCCAATTCTCTTATGCCTGGCCAGGGACTAGAAAGATATTGTTATCAACTTACAGAAAGGATAAAAAAAAAGCAAAACACATGAAAAACTAGTGCTTGAGGCTCATGTTGAGCCCAGTCCATTTTTAGTTTCAGATAATCAATCCATGTTTTACTTGTACTTTTTTATATAAGTAAGAACATGTGTCCACTGTCTAATTCAAGGTAAAGTAAAGCACATATAAAAGCATTTTCAATTAAGTAAAATATGTCAACTCCTGTAATAAATTCTAATCATCATTTCATTTTTGTTTCTTTATTGTGGGCTAGTTTGTTGGCTAAAGTAATAATGAAAATAATATCCTCTCAGAGACATCTTGAAATTGATTAATAAAGTTTATCCTGTCTTTTATTTTATGATGTTATTTAAAAATTATTCATTTTGTGACATTATTCCTGGATAGCTCTGAACAATTGTCTACTCACACTGATAAGAGACCAAAATAATTCTACCACTGAACTCCAACTTAATGAAATAATGTTATTGTTGTTACTTATGGCAATATAGATGATGGGCTCCTTGCAAAGATAGTTCCCTCACTGAAGATCTGCACCAGCATAGGTGGGCTATTAGAGTTCCATAAAGGGTTTAAACAATTGTACTGGCAGACAGCATCTTCCCAGCAGGTTCACAGAGCTGAACCTTATGAGTAGGTCTGTACTGCTTTTATCAATTGGAAAAAGAGGACAATTGTCTCTCATCAGTTTTAGGGACATCTGGAGACCCTAGAGTTACTTGTCATAAAGTCTCTATTTTTATTGGATATTTTAATTTACATTTTAAGTGTTATCTCTTTTTCTAGTTCCCCCTCCGAAACCCCCTATTCTATCTACCCTCCCCTGCTTCTATGAGAGTGTTTCCCCACCCACCCACCTACTCCTTCCTCCCTACCTCCGAATTCCCCTATGCTGGGGCTTTGTGCCATCACAGGACCAAAGGCCTCTCCTCCCACTGATGCCCAACAAGGCCATCCGCTACTACATATGCAGCTGTAGGCCTGGGTCCCTCCATGTGTACTCCTTGATTTGTGGTTTAATCCCTGGGAGCTCTGAGGGTCTGGTTGGTTTATATTATTGTTCTTCCTTTGAGTTTTTTGTTGTTGTTGTTGTTAATTGTGAACACTATATAATTTTACTCATAAATAAGCACTTATTTTTAAACAACGAAAAATGATTCTTTGTTCATTATGAGCTCAGGAAAGGTGAAAAATTAGGCTTATGTGATCGGCTATAGTTCTACTCAATCCTGAATACATTACTAATGTTTGAAGAATAAAATTACCCATTGATTAAAATCACTAAATTATCTGATTACAATAAAAAGTACCAGAGACTATTGGATGTCTCTTGTATGTATTTCTTGAACTATATCATTGTTTATATATATGAAAGATTAAAAACATATACAAAAATATATATTTTTACTCAAACTAAAACGATTAATGACTCACGAGTTTTTAAGTAGTTATCTGTATTCAGCAAGACAAGGTTAAAGAAAAGTGAGTACAGAACCTATTTTCACTTCTTATAATGAATTTCACTTAAGTATAATGATGAACATGTATCCTCACATCATTGTACACTGAAACCCTATTAATAACATATACCAGCACTGAAGTAGTCTTTTATTTGTAGAATTTAGTAAGTGAACTCAAAATGCTTGTCTTCAAAATTCACAGAGAAAACAAATGTCCTGATGACAGTGATTAGTAAATTGTTTTCAGAGACTACAGAAACAATGACCAAAAGAATTATGCATTTTTCTAAGAGAAAAAAAAAACAAATACTACACTAACAAATGACCGTGGGCATGGTATAACCTGCTGAGAATGACTTATTTTGTTATGTTAAGTATATAAATATAGGAATTACTTGTAATTGAGTGGGATACATAGATTTTCCTACATAGGTTACATAGTTCTCTCTGATTCCTTTGTAGAAGAAAAAATATAGATAACACACACCGAGCGGAAGATCTCACATGACATTGGACAAGCGTCAATCTAATCTTCAAAGGAGGGTGTCTTAAAAATTGCATTCATCTTTCATTTAAACCCATTTCTTAGCTCACATTTGTGGTAAAACTAAAGATAGACCCATCCAAAAACCAGGTTTTATAAAACTGAACCTTGTAGTTATGGTCATTAGTAGCTACATTGTACCTTGATTACACTAGATTGTGTACCATTATTAATCTATAGAAAACATCCTAACTTTGATAGCTTTTCTTGTGAAACACTGTCATTTAGTTCTAACAGTTGATTCTTTCCACCTGACGTGAAATTTTGAGTTAAACAAAATTACATAAAGTTAATGCAACATAACTGCTTAAATAATTGTTTTATTTAAAGTTAATAATTTTTAATATTTTTGTGTTCATTCCATGTTTTTGAAATTTCTGTTTTGTGTTAGTGATATGTTCTTCAATGTGACTTGTTGTACAAAATTAACAATTTTCGTGATGTTGCAGGAAATCTTACAACCTCTACCACAATATTCAACTGGCTATGATCCTGGAAAAATTGAGAAATGAAAAGTGGAAGAACATCCATAATTATCCATTGAACACTATCCTGCTTTTAGAAAAATTCAAAATCTGATAAAGTATTGCATAGAGTGCTACATTGCTCATGTAGTACACATAACTTGGGGAAAAAAATGCCTTAATCTCTGTAAGCTCAGTATGGCCATTAATTAGAGTATTGGTTTGGGAGGAATACTAATGTAAAGAAGTTTTAGTAAAGCAGAGATTAGAAGTAGAACAGAAGTAGACATGACTAAATTTATTATATGTAAGTAAGAAATATCAAAAAATTTTAATGAGAATCAAAGCCTTTGATGAAGAAATGGAAAGTAAGGCCTAAGATACCTAATGATAACTGTCTCTAAAAACTCATAAAATATCATAATCACTTGTTTCCATTCTCTAACCTTGTTATTATCTACCTAAGGAACAAACAATGTACCCAAAGTTTGGAGCTATCATGTGGGTTTATATATGTCAACATATATGCTGTCAAAGTATGGAAAAAATACTTTGTTCTTCATATTTATTCTTTACCAGTGGTTTAACTTAAAAATATGATCTAATTAAATAGATATCAACACAAATATTGTGCATAATAGTGATCCATGGAGGAGTCATCCTATCAGAAGTTAGAGTTTCAGTAAATATGACTGTTACTGATTGTCACTACATCACTCTATAGTAGTATATACATGTATTGCAAAAGGATGCAGTTATATTCAAGACTCAGTCCTGAACATTTAGGAGGAGCTAAAGATCGCTTTCAACATATAATGTACTCTGCAACAGACCAGAAAGTTATCATTATAAAGACAACTGGCCCATGAAGAACTGGAGTTCAGAAACAACAAGGTGTGGATTTGTAACACCATAGAACAGAGGGAAGAGGGTGAAGTAAAATTCGATGGTCTGATGTTTTAGAACAATTTCCAGTTTAAATATTAAAGAAACTCAATTTGGCAGATGGCACATGCTACCATGAGTTATGAAGAGAGAGATACACAGTAGGAGGCATGTGCTTGAGTCTTTAATATATGAATATTTTAAAAGTGGATCTTATTCTAGATACGTGTTTGATAACGTATAATTAAAAATGTTTAAATCTATGTGTCCTTTATGGAAGAGGAGAATCATTAGTACTGAGGCAAAGCTTTAACCTTTGAATTTTATTAAGAAGATAATAATTACAACAAAGAAAAAAATTGCACAGTTACTGTAAACATTGGCAACTTGATCATGCAAAGACTATATGTTGATAACTATTATTGTTATGAGTGACATGTGCAATAACTATGCTTTGGAGTTAGCATTTCAAAGTACTCTTCCCCATTTAAAGCTCATAAATTCTTTCCACCCAATCTTCCTCAATTGATTTGTGAGGAGTTTATACAGATGACCCATTCACAGATGAGAGAGTACTCAGAAATATTTATGCTCAACACTTTGGTTAAATCTCTGCATTAATTATTAGCCAGTGCATAGTAATAATTCTAGGACCAAGGTTGAAAACAGCTCTCTCTGATGGGAAGTAAAAGAAATGTTTAGAAGGAAGCAAAATGGAGACAGTTAAATTTTCAATACGGAAACGCATGGGAACCTATTTAATGTGGCTGCTACTGGGGCTTGCAAACAATCTAGATTTTTTGTTGCTTAAAGGAATGTAGTATAAGCAAGAAACCATTAAAGAAGTGTTGTCAGAAAACAGGAATAGAGAAGGAAGTGAAGAGGTGGGAGTGAGGTGGGACAGACACAGAGACAGAAACAGAGACAGAGGACAAAGACAGACAAACACACACACAGACATACACACAGACACATGTACAGACAAACACATGAACATGAGAGAAAGAGACAGAGAAACAGAGAGACAGACAGAGGGACAGAGAGACAGTGAGACAGAGATACAGAAAGACAGAGAGAAAGAGTCTTGTACCCAAACCATGTAAAATGAAATCTGACACAGGTAAGTAGTTAGCTAAGCTTACAGTAACACACATGGACTTTCTCCTATTGATCAGGCTTTACATTTAATTATATCACTGGAAAGGAAACCACAATCAACCAATTTTCTAAAGGGGTATAATTTCTTACTGCCTTATTAACATATATTCTTATACCAAAAGAAATGTGTGTCATTCAATCCTTATTAAAATGTCTTTTTCCCCAGCAGAAACCATTACAGATATTCACAACTGGTCAAAATGTATATAGCAACTGACCTTGCTAGTTGACCCAAAAACTATAACAAAAGCTCAGTAAACATCAAGAAAGAAAATACAAAAAGAATGTAAGATAAAGAGGACCAGGAAGTGTGATATGAGGTAGTGTATTCTATATATGTTGGAGAAGTTACATACATGAAGTCATAACAGTATGGTTGTCTAAATGGGTGAAATACAATGACAAAGCAAGTTGTCATGCCAATCTGGATTGAAGGGTTTTCAAAAGCCCAACAACTAAATGATGAACTATATTTAATTAAATATTACTGAGAAGAAGAATGTACCCTGATATACATAAACACACACACACACACAATTGGTATGTGTTGGTGGTGGTAGTAGGGTGTGACTGTGTGTGTGTGTGTGTGTGTGTGTATGTTTGAGTATTTGTGTGTGTGTGAATTTGAAAGGAAGTGGTGGAAAATCAGATAGCATGTAGGCAGTTATTTCATTCTGTTATATCTGTTGAGACATGCTTCGTGTCTGAGTATGTGGTCAATTTTGGACAAAGTACTAAAAGTGGCAGGCCAGAAGGTGTATTATTTTGTGTTTTGGTGAAATATTTTATAAATATCTATTAGGTCCATTTGGTTTAATTGGCTCTAGTATATCTATATCATGTTTAGTTTTTTTCTGGATGACCTATCAACTGATGAGAGTGGGATACGGAAGTCTCCCCTTATCCCTGTGTAAAGGGGAATAAATGATTTAAAATACAGTAGTATTTATTTTAAAAACCTAGTAGCCCTCGTTCTTGGAACAAAGATGCTCCAACATGTATGTTAAGAACTAAAATGTCATTTTGGTCAAAATTTATTTGATAAATGTACACTGTCCTTCCCCATGTCATTTGAATAGTTTGGGATTGAAATCTATTTTCTTACATATTAAAATGACTACACAAGTTTGCTTCTTGGTAACTGAGCTTGGAATAGCTTTTTTAAACCATTCACTTTGATGTTGTTGTGTATTTCTTGAATTCAATAAAAAGATGGATCTTGTTTTCATATCATAGTCTGTGCTTTTTATTAGGGAATTAATATTATTGATGTTGAGAGATATCAATGGCCCATAAGTGTTGGTTTCTGTTATTTTGATGTTGTTGTTTTTGTTGTTGGTGGTGGTGATGACGGCTGTGGTGGTGGTGGTGGCGACGGCGGCGGCGGTGGTGGTGGTGGTGGTGGTGGTGGTGGTGGTGGTGGTGGTGGTGTGTGACTGTTTCCTTTTCTTTTATATTCCTTTGTGAGATTATTTATTCCTTGTGTTGTATGGGTACAGTTAACCTCTTTAGGTTAGAATTTTTCTTCTATTACCTTCAGTACAAATAGATTTTTAGATAGTATTTAAATTTGATTTTATTATGGAATATCTTGCTTTCCTCATCTATGATGATTGAAAGTTTTGTTGGGTATACTATCGTGGGCTGGTAAATGTGATCTTTCAGAGTCTGCAGGACATTTTTTCCAGGCTCTTCACTGAACAGACAGGTTTAAATCTAATAGGTTTTCAGATTACTAGGGTTTTCCTCCTCTTGTAATTTTTAATATTCTTTCTTATTCTCCATGTTTAATGTTTTGATTCTTTGTTCTATTAGTTGTACTCTGTTAATGAAGCTTGCCTCTGCAGTTCCAGTTTGTATTTTTAAAAGTTTCATTTCTATAATTTCCTCAGTTTGTATTTTCATTGCTATTTCTGGTTTTGTCTTGAACAGCTTTATTTGCTTCCATCAGCTGTTTGTTTGATTTTCTTGGTTTCTGTGAAAAATTCTTCATTTCTTCCAATTGTTTGTTTATGTTTCCCTAGTTTTTTTTAAAAGGGTTTGATCATTTCTGTCAACTGTTTCCTGCATTTTAAAGGAATGTATTGATTTCCTCTTTTAAAACATCAATCATCTTTATACAGTCAATTTTAAGACCTTATCCTTCCACTTCAGCTACATTGGAATAGTCAGGACATGCTGTAGCAAAATATCTGGGCTGATATGCAAACATATTTCCATGGCTATTATTGATTATGTTCTTAAGCTTGTGTTTAGGCATCTGATTTGGGGATGATTATAGGTCTAAGTGCTAGTTTCTGAGTTTGTCTTTGTTGAGTGAATGGTTGGTCCTCGATTATTGTTTCCTCTCTGGGTTTTTGGAGAGTGTGGTGGCTGTTTCCTGTTTTACTGGCCTACTCAGATGATGTGTTCACAAGGAAGATCTGCTGTTGTTGGAGCCTAGAATGCAACAACAAATGGAGAAGGGATATTAGGAGGGTAATAGTATGTTGAATGCATAGGAAATTTTGGTAGCAGGGAAAGGAGGCTTCAACTGGTAATCAAATGTAGTTCTAGGAATGAGACTGAGGGTTGGGTTTGTAGAAAGCAAAAGATAGAGAAATATGATCTCTGGGATTTTATAAATTTTTCTAGCAGATATGATTTATGTTTGAGCAGGGGTGCCTTCTTGAGTCAGAGGCTGAAATACAGTGGTTACTGTGGCAAATTGGTTAGGAGAAATGGTCAGTGGGTTCTATAGAAGATATTTTCAAGATTGAAAAGAGACTGTAGCTGGTATTCTGAAGCAATGCTAGGGACAAGACTGAGGTGCTAAGTCTGGGGCTACAGAGAGTGGTTAAATTCTGTATTTATGCATAAAAGTTTAACAAATATAAGTGAAAAACAATACAACTGTGAATTAGGTACATATACCTAATATACCTACACAAACAGACACAAACACACACAGAAACACACACACACACACATACAGACACACAGGCACACAGACAGACACACATACAGACACACAGGCACACAGACAGACAGACATGTATATATTGTAATTTCTTGGAGGTTTTCTTTTGTCATGTTTGTATTCCAGTAATTTCAGGACATTTCCACACCTACTCTAGCCTGTTCTAGCTCCTGAATAACTATCATAGAGACTTGATATTTTTTTATTAACAAGCTGAAAGCTTAGGTTGGACAGGTTCTAAGCTATTCTAACCCTTTAAAGCTGTCTATTTCTAATTCATATTGTCCTTTATTTTTAATCTGACTCTGACTTTGGCTCAGTCTGGTCCACTTGTGTCTTCATGCCTGCTCTCTCATTGTGATCTCATACAAATCCTCCTGCTCTCTCCATGTAGTTTTGCTGCACACTCCTGTCTTTGTGGTCCTCTACCACTCACTCTGATTCCCCTAGGACACCTGCCACTACTGGAATTGGAAGTCTCAACATATTCTTTTCTTCCCAGCTAAGTGGTGGATCAGCTCTTTATTGACCAGTCAGAAAGTGAGGAGAAGAATATTGACAAAACAGCAAGACATGTGATGTTTCATAAAAATGATGTTTCTTTCATATCAAAGTCCAGTCTCTACTCAACTCTCTGGGTACAGATATCAGCATTTGGACTACATAAACACAACCTGTACACAGTGCAGATAGAGATCTCAACAAATGTACACTATTTCCACCTATTCTTTTAGCAGACGAAATATAAAACTCCATTTTTACATGTATTAGAGTGCTATATGTAATTATTTTAAGAATCATATCAAAGATGGTTTTTATTATATATGAACATTTATTAATCTACTCAAATAAAAATCTGTAAATAAAAATCAATAACTTTATCAATGACATTTTAAAATAGCATTACATATGAATTCTATTGAGTTGGCAAAGTGCTAAAATTGGCAACAGCCTGTTCTATGAATTGAAGATGAATAAATTTTCTAGAAGCTGTAGTTCTCTATGTTAGTCATCACTCAGAACACCTGAATGACCAGATTAGGCGTAGGTTACTGTGCACTGTTCTAGATATAATCATTCAGAGTTTGTGGAAGGATTTTGCCTGCTTGGGTTTTTACTACGTTTCCGGTGATTTAAGGACTGTTCCTCCCAAACTACACTGGGAAGACTCCCAAACTACACTGGGAAGACCACCGATTCATCAATATCAAATTCATGTTCTACTGCAACATGTGTACTCTCATGCACTCATTCTCTTTCAAATCTTACTGAGAATAAAAACCATTAATAATAACTGATGAAAAAGAAATATATAGTACTAAGACTTAAGCCTCACAGCTAAAACAAACATTAAGTTTTATATATATATTTCACTTAAAATTTGGAATTCTAGTTTATTTATAATTGTTGAATCTTTGTCCATTCTAAGCAAATACTTCACTCATACACTATACTCCAGTCCCTAAAACTAATATTTTGAATCCACAAACATTAGCTTTGCTATTCTTTAATGTTCTTTACAGGGAAGAGTTGACTTGATGCAGTGATTTGCTGAATCACAACTAGATTACACATAGCCATCACAAACAAGAAGAGCTCAACTGAAATTGAATTGTAAAGACTAATTTGGTATTGTTTGGGGACTTCTCTGAGGAATGTTTGAAGCATCACCAAATCTCTCTTCATTCTTTAAAACATCCATGCCTTATGTTTGGATAAGAATCAAAATCTGAATTCAATGGTAAACACTTCTATTTATATAGCTATTATGTATCTCTATTTATATGTCTTAAATTTTAATACATGATATTCAATATATTTCTAAATGAATGAGAATGTAAATTATTTTGGCATCCATGGCTGGATAAGATATCATACAGTTCATTCTTGCCTCGACTTGTACTTAAATTGCTTCCTGTTGTCATTCAACTTGGCAGCCTTTAAATTTTATTAAAATTTGAATTCTACATAGATCTGAATCTGTTATTAATAGGTTATATTCTTAATCAATTCAAATAAGAGATGTATTGCCAAATATATTTCCTAAATTGTTCTGCCATTTAATGAATAGACATAGCCAATCTCTCATAAAAACACGTAAAACCCAAACAGTGGGCATCTGTTCTTCCAGATTAGATTAAAATGCCATGCTTATAACAGCACAAGAAATGCATAACTTGGTATTAAGGAAATGGTTTTTGAACTCTTTCCAAGGGATTTTATTACTCTGATCACCAGAAGGTGCTCCAGTTGGAGCATTTTACCAATCAGGACTCTGTGAACAGCAGCATACCAAACCTGTTTTTCATGTTGTGAATAATTGTTTAGTAGATTTAGCAGTAAGCTTTCCAGTAGAGAAGGGAGGAGAGACGAATGTATTCATTACAAACATCAATTAATAAAGATACATTGACTCAACCTATTAACTTGTTCTCTCTCCAGCAAGGTTTTATTTCTTTTATTTATTTGAAAAGAATTTGAGACTTTTATTATAAAAATTACTAATTGTTTGGCTTCCTAATTATGTTGTAGTGATGTCAATGGAAATGTAAGAATTTACTATAGCTGATGAGGGGATTTTACAATAGATAATACATATATCAAGTATTATATGATTTCAGAATAATCTCAAACTAAAACTGGTTATATATGATGAGGAAGGTAACCTGAGTAAAACCTTGGTAATAAAGGACAAAACTCAAGATGAAAAAAAAATATGTTACAAAATGAGTAACAATGAAACATAAACACATAATCTGAAAATCATGCTGAAACTAATGTGACATGAAGGTAGAAGTTACAACTTTCAAACAAACAATATTTAATTATTTAGTCTAATCTTTTGTACACTGTTGAAAATAGAATATTAAATCTACACTGAGTAAAACAAAGATATAATGGAACATAGAAATTGACAGTAATATTGATGGAGTAGAATTAAATGAAAGTCAGAACTGAATCCTTGAATATATCAGTAATATTGACACCGTCTACATAGTATAATAAAAAGGCAATATGATTTACCAACTAATAAAATAATGCTGACACTGTCTTTGATCCTTATTTTAAAAATCTGGACCCTGTATTCATTACTGATTACTCTATAAAATAATCAAACTAGAAATCATATCCTATGTATAAATAATTTATTAGGGGATTGTATGCAAGATTTATAAATAAACAACCCAGTGAATGAATACACATTTTACAAAATCAGGACAAGAAATGACATATAGCCATGATGCATGATCTGTATCACTCATCATTGTGCACTTCCATGAAAAGCCAACAGCAGTACCTAAAGTTCACAAACTACACATGGTAAGGGCTCTTATGTACTGTTCTAATCACATCTTCTAAAAGCATATTGAAATCATTTTAATAATATTCTACTAGTGCCAGTGTTTAGCCCCAATAGTCAGACAGGTCCCAGCAGAAGAAATAAGGAGCATGCAGAGAGGACTTAATCCCTTGGTGGAAAAAATCTTACATCTTTGACTAGCTAGTAACTAGAATTTTTTTGTGTATACAAATTCCACAAAATAAGCAAACTAATAATTTCAAAAGAAAACTGAATAATAGCATTTTGTCCCTGTGCATGTGTTACAAGCACAGAAAGAATAGGTATTATCAATCTCAAATCATTTTCTACCATGTAAACACTTATGACATATAACATTCTCTTCTTCAGGAAAGTAAAACTTTAAAGAGATTGAAAAATATCTGAGTCAGTCTAGGCAAGTTTCCAGGCCTTGAACAATGCACAGTGTTTGAAGTATAACTCTTGAGTTAACCTTGTTCAAAGTTTCAAAGTTCTTCCTGGCTGCAGGCTGACTTGTTCCATTCATTTGCTTTCTCTTTGTTTTTTAGTTAAAAGATAACACAATGACTTAGTCAGATTCCTTAGGATTGGCAAAGTCTTACATTTATTTTATATTAATTTTATATCATATATGTATTATGTCATCTATATATGCTATCAAAGGTTGTTATAGGCAAACTGTCTTCATTATTATGTTTTTTTTTTAACTGGAGGCAATATCATCTAGATGACATATAAGAGGAAGCCTGTAATCTGATCTGAAGCCAAAATTATTGTTTCTGAATACCCTTAGGGGCAAGTGTGCCAAGAGAACTCCGGGTTTATTCAACTTTTTTAGTGCTTTTCACAATCTCCCTGGCAAAGAAGACTCCTGGGTAGGGTCAGATAAGGTTACTCCTTTAAGAGCAAAAATAATTTTCTGGGGAAAAGATATAAATGTATAATAACATATAAAGTCTCCCACAAATGCACCAAGAAGAGATCAAAAATCCGAAGTGAAAGATAGCACAATGGTCAAAACAGCATTTGGCTCAGTTTTGTTACATGGTATCAAAGAGCTGCTGGCTTCATGACTCTTTCCATTTTTCAATAGTCATTTTAAAAGTAACTTTTATTTGCCAGATGTAATTGTCCTCGCAGATACTTACTGCTGAATTATCTTACTCTTTCTAGGTCTATCTGAAAACTGATTAGGTGATTCAACTCAGCTCTTCTGTCCCAAAGTCTTCTACAAGCTAACTGACTCAAACTGGCTTCTTACTTAATTGATCTGCTTGTCCTCAGTCTATCTCTGGCAATCATTCCTTACCTTTTGGCTCCTTCTCGTTAGCTGACTTGTTCTCTTTTCACTGGAAACCTGCCAAATATCTCTCTGATTCATCATTTTGCCTGCCCCTTCGTTAGACAACACTTTCAAACATGGCTGCTTCCTTTTGCAAAATAACAGTGCCTCCATTGTTATAGATGAAATATTTTTACCAAGAGCACATCTATATTCCAATAGACTCTATTGTAATCCAGAGCAAGTCTGAATTTGGGCTGGATCATATAGTTCTTTGGATGTTATCCATTGCCAAACTAGCCATGTTGCTAAGATTCAAATTCCTGTACAAATCAGCTCTGTGGCACCCTAGCACAACTCTACCTGTACATATTTTTCCAAGTAATGCAACTTTATGTGCATACATACGCTTCCTAGAACATACATTTTTGCAACTTTAAGTCTGTCGAGTTATATTATTTTAAAATTCTATGTTTTAAATACATGGATTGACTTCTTGAAAGAGTTCTAAAGTCTTTTCAACTTAGGAAAACAAATGACTGTGTTTATGCAAAATAACAAGTTCAATTTGATAAAATTTAAAGTAAAATAAAGAGATGTACAGACTAGAGATTTGCTTTCCTTTCCAGCTTGGTATTCATTTCATGTGATCACCAAGTTCTCTAGATGTGGAAGTAGGATATTGATTTCTGGGAAAATGTAAAAGTACATATTAGATTCCTAAGACTAAGGGTAAAAATTTCTAGAAACATCTTACCAATATTTTAATTTTGTTGAATACTTAACTGTTACTTTGCATATATTTAGTAAAGCAAATAATGTAATTTAGAATGTATAATGTTCAACACACAACTTATATATCATTATCTATATTTTTTGATTTAATATCCAGATTATATTTGTATCCTATTGCTTACATGCATATTTAGAAAATGTTACATAATTTCATTAAGAACATTACTACAGACAATCCATTCGAGTTTGTTCTAAATTATTAATATTCATAAATAGAATAAGACAGCATTCACTAAAGTATTTGAAGGTGATTCAGAGTGCAATATATTTTCTTCAAATAGTTAGAGTTTAGAAAATATGTTTTGAAAAAAGATTAAACTGCACTGTGTTTCTAAATCTAATAGATTACTTAAGCATTTGATAAAACTAAAGTACATAGCAAGTTCCTTAATTTATTAGTTCATTCTCACTTTGGCATCAACAAATTGTCCTATTCATGTTACTCAGTAATAATTACAATACTCTGTGACAATCTGAGTATCTGTATTCAGTTCAAAATGGTTATCTCATGTGTATATGTTGAAATGTAATACATAATACCCAGCACTGCTTTTATAATGACTTAGATAAGCAATAACCATGAAGTTGGCTGAACTCAGATATGTTTCTTTTCTACTTAGATTATTTTCCAAATGTCATGATAGCTTTGTAAAAAAGAAAGAAGAATCACTTCATGCTATAGCTTTCTTCCTCATCACTGATGTTTATTTTAAATCTGATGTTTTTATTTTAATTTCTATAGGATATTTTTCACTGAAGGGTGATTTTAGGATCTCTTTTCAGTTTATTCCATTTATAAAATCCATGAGAAAAGTAGCTTTTGTTAAATAATAGAATTTCCATTTGTGTTTTCTATTTCTTCTACCTCTCAACAGAAATTTAATTTCTAATGTATGCTCCAATAAAAGTACATATATGAGACAGTTTGAAGATGTAGTTTTTTCACCTTATAATATAAAAAAATTCTATTTATGGAACATTATAAGTAAAAATATAAGCAATAAATTAAATGTAACACTATACTATGATTTAAAGTTAAACACACTCGAATAGAACTACTTACAGTAATTCAAATAAAAATGTTATAATAGACTTCATAAATTATTATACATTTCATCACAGCACTGTAAACGTGAGAAAAATGATCAAACACTCATTTTGAAATGTCTTAATTATAGACATCTAACTGACTGATTAAATAGTATAGATCTCTTGATATATGCAAGTTCCAGAATTATCTAGAACTTAGAATCATATTCAGTGTAAATCACTGATGATATTCTTACAATACTGACAACCTGGAAGAAATCAATATATTTTCAACCTTTTCACATTGGAAAAGAAACATTTTGAAACCCACATTAGAAATAGGTGTTAAAAGGAAAAAAATAGGGACTAGAAGGACAGATCAGTAGTTTATAAGTTTCATTGCTCTTCAGAAATATGAGTTTGTATCTCTTCACTGATGTCAGATGGTTTTCAATAGCCTGTACCTTGAGATGCAGGGATCTGACTTCCTCTTCTAGTCTTTTGGGTACCTTCAATCTTGCTCATGTTTTCACATACAGATATTTACATGTAGCTTAAGTACAACAGTAGCAGAACTGTGCTAGCAACTGCTGTTTACATTGACATCTAAGTCAGGACGCACACAGGATCAATGAAAGTGATAGATTATCTTGTTTATTAACATGAGTAGATGGGAGAAATGCCAAAATCAATACAGTACTTTTTTGGCAGTGTTTTTTAGTGTGTTTGGAGGGGCAAACGGTATATGGGTAACTGAACTGGGGAGGGGATGGTAGCTGCCCTGGTTGTGGAAACTATAATATAATAGACTGTGGATGTTACCAGGGTAATAGTAATAAGGAGAAACACCCATGGATGTATACAGTCTTCTCTGATTTGAAATGTGTGTATTTTCAATGTCTCTACTGTGTCAGAAAATAGATCCTTGATATTTCCAACATGGGCCCTCACTAGTAAGTTCCCAGAGGTCTCCCAGACTTTTTCACCTAAATGGACCTATATCACAGTGCCCTCTTGCTCTGTGCTCCATGAAGTCTTAGAATTTGGCTAAATACCACAGTTTCTCCAGATATCTAGACTGCTGACAAATATTATTTATATCTCTAGGCTCTAATCATGTAAAAAGCAGTAAGTTTACTCTTACACCAGTTCTTCAGAATTTGATCCTCTATGATACTCATTATTACAATACGCACTGAACAAATACGTTTTTTAAATATAGGTAAAGCAGAATATCTAGACAGCAGTGGAATGGTAGGCTAAATTTAGAAGAAAAATTTAAATAATATTTAAGCATCTTTTATGTAAATTTCTATTTTAATACAATAATATGCTTTATAGCTTTTCAAAAGTAGATGTAAATTTCAGCCACAATATGCATACTGTAGGTATCTTTGAAGAAAATCATTGTAATATTTCATTGCAAAAATGCTTCTTAAAGTTTCTCAGGCAGAAGACTTCACATGACTCTAAGTCATAAAGATAACAAAATACTGTACTAGATCACTGTTGTCCATTGGTTCAGGGTCGAGGAACATAAAACTGAGTGCTTGTTTGCTTTTAAATATTCTTTTTATTTTTTGAGTTTGCAACGCTTTTTTTTTTTTTTACTTACTATCAGGACACAATGGAGTGTCTACACTTGCTCTTTCCTTCCCATACCTTTCGATATGCCAATGTAATTTTCTAACAGACTCACTTTGAATATTCAACTTAGCTGGCCTCTGGAGCTAGGTCAGGAACAATTTAGACAAAATGCTTAACCCATTCCTAATTCCTGTAGCTAACCCAAAAGCCTCCTAGAATAATTTATTTGTTCAGTTAAAGAATCTGTCATTTTCAACAAAATAAGTTCATGTATTTGTTCACTGGCAGCATTCCATGAGTATTTGATTGTTTGCTTGATATTTATGTTGGTATGTCCATTTGTTTGAGCAACAAATTCCACACAACTTTTCGAGTTAGCTCTCTGAGTCTGGTATTTCAATAGATTATATTTTACTCTGTACTCCTGGGAGCTGATATTTACAAGGTCTGAGGGAAAGAAAGGCTTTTGTGTGTATTTGTATGTGTGTGGAAGTACTCAGAGAACAGAGGCTCAATTTTCCTACCAAGATGAGGAATTACATTTATAGATTCATTTGTCTTTTTGTAAGGAAATAGTTGCTTCTAATGATTTGCAAAAGACAAAATACTTAATATAGAGATTTTAAAGTTTTATTTTTCAAATTTACCTATGTAAGCTGATAAATCATGAATAGCATCTATTAATAAGTACAACACACCAAATGCAGAGATGTATAATGCTATGTAATAGTTAAAGTTTTTAAATAACTTTCAAAGTTATTTGACAGGATTTTATTAAAGAACTACTTATTTGCTCTTTTCTATTTTTCCATGTGTTTCACTAACTCTATACTTCAGCAATTCAATGAGAAACATAAATGTTATTCAAATATATATCCTTCACATCATACACACACACACACACAACAATAAAATTAAGAAAATCCATTTCTGGTTTGAGATTTTTTTTTTCATTTATTGGATATCTTATTTCTTACATCTCAAATGTTATCCCCTTTCCTGGTTTATTACTACTTACTTTTTTTCCTTGATGCTTAGCAGTGCTTAAACCATACACTTGAACAATTCTGAAGTGTGTTCACCTGTGAGTGTTAAATTAGTCATTATTGTACAAATAAAGAAAACTTCACAGACTGTGTATTGTATAAAGATGGTTTGAGACTAGTAACCAAAACTATAGCTAAAGACATTTACCCTATAATTTTAATGTATTATAAAATAAATTTAAGGAAAGTTATTGGAATTTTCAAATAGAAATCTGCATTTTCAGCTATTCAATCTGATATTCAAAAAATAGATTAAAAAGGAAAGTTCGAGGCATAGCAGAATTATCACACATAATGTTTGATTTAATTCCATATTTAGTCCATATGCTCAACTAGAAATAATACAAGAAGCCAAGAATACAAAATACCTGCCCTTATAGCCTAATTACTTAGGAATGATTTTCAAAGCAGAAACTATTTTGCCCAACAATTTTAATCAGCACATTGACATCAAATTCTTTGGTCAGTTTTACTCTTCTCTAATAAGTTTGTTTTAATCAGCAAAGCCAATTCAAGCATTTTATAAAACTCAATGTCAAAAATTGCCACCTTATTAAATAATTCAAAAAATTTAAAGATTTCAGTAAAGATTAATATTATTGCTCATTCGAACAACATTTAAAAGTGATCAAATGAACATTCTTAATGATCAGTGTGGATAACATAATGTTACCCAGATGCTAATAAAGCTGAGAAGTTAGAAACCCATTTCTGCCTGATTGTAATTTCAATTAAGTGTTTGGCTTTTATAAATGGGCTGATTACAATCAAATCATATTCTATTTAGAAATTGTGAAGGATTATATGTAAGCATTATTGAGATTTCCTACAAAATATTTTATGGTATTGATTATATTATAAACATTTTCTTGAGTATTACTGATATATTTTATTCATTAAATTTACATAAAAGAGAATTATTGGGTTTATCAATAATGTTTGTAATGGTAGAATGTTTGGAAAGAAACCTCAATTCTTTTTGCACAAGAAAGGAGGTGTTATTTTCTCTATCTCCCTTTCTTCTTTCTTCCTTTCTTTCTTTCTTTCTTTCTTTCTTTCTTTCTTTCTTTCTTTCTTCCTTCCTTCCTTCCTTCCTTCCTTCCTTCCTTTTTTCTTCCTTCATTTCTTCCTTCCTTCCTTCCATTCTTTTCTTCTATCGCTGAAATCATTCAACAGCATAATCCACTTTGCATGTTACACAACAGGTTTGAAACTTACTAATGGAATACCAAGTTTAAACATATGTTAGAAATTATCCTAGGAAGTTGAAATTCTAGAAAATATCCCACTTTCAAAAGAAAGAGATAAGGTTAATTACTTGCTGGAAGACTAAAAGTTGAGAAGGTATTTTTAATAATCAAATTTTATAACAATGTTACTTTATTTATTTAATCTCTCCCCTCTCAGTTCTGGTCCCTTCTATAATCTCCCTCCATCCTTCCTCATTTCCTTTCTTCCTTTTCCTTTAGTTAAATGTGTTATCATGTATCCTAAAAACTTTTCTGATACTAGAGGAAAATATAACATATACATTAAAATAAATAGATTATGAAAATTAGTAGTATTTCCTGGAGGTTTGTATGAAAGCATGGGAATCATAGATCATCAGTAAAGTTACTAGTCTTCCAGAGCTTTCTACAGGTTTATGTTCAGCATCATGATCTTTTGTCTGGAAATGTGTGGTATTTTATAGCACCTGGTGATAAATGATGAACATCAAATGTCTCTGATTTTTTCATAATGGTTATACTGTAAAGAATATGATAAAATGTTGTTATGCTGAGAACTTCAAAGTGTTTATTTTGTTCTTTATATTTTACCTGAGATGACGTTACATATGCTAAATGATTTTCAAATTCTTTCTGCAGCTTTTGTTTAGGATTCTTTTCTTTTTGTTCCATTTCTACCTGTTCAGGACTTGTGGTACTTTTCAGATTCCTCCATGAATCTCAAGAAGTACCTTGGAGTTCTTGAAAACAATATAGAGATCTTACCTACTAATCGCATCCTTTGTTATAGAGAGGATGGATTAGTATGATGAATGTAGAAGTATCTTCACCTGATTCCAAAGACTATCCTAATCTCACCTATGTAGGAATAGCACCATCAGAAAGCATAGTTACTACACAAAACAATGTTTCTTTGAATGCACTTCAGAGTAAGGAAATGTGGATGACTTTTAATTTTTGTTTTCTATATTTATTTTTAACTGATTTATTTTCAAGCACTTCATACATGTACATAATTGAATGTGATCGTATCTGCAAATTTTTATAATTCCTGATATATTCACTCCCCTGGGCTTCCTCCTTGTGGTTTTTTATATGTGCTTTCTTTCTCAGGGTGTCCAGAGACCCCTGCACACTGGGCTGAAAAGATGAAGCATAGCCCAAAATAGGTGAGGTCTTCAGCATCCTAGCCATGCTGTGATGAAAGAGTGTTAGAAAGAGGCCCTCTCCAAGGATGTGAGTGTTATTGCTCCTTTAGATGTCTTTCAGGGAAACAGCTTTCTTAGAGGATCTTCAATGAAACAGCATCTGTGCATACATTTAATTCAGGGTAGACAAGATCTATATATGAACCTTGGACGGTGGGAAGGTATAAATCATTGGCTGGAGTTTAAAGTACTCAGGATGTTTTGTTTTGCCTGGAAAGACATTCCAGGAATCCCAGGTACTAGCTGGACAGGTTCTTGTCAGGAAGGAGGAAGTTGAACTTGTAGGTTTGCCAAGGACTATGTGACCTTCTTCAGGTAGAGGGTGTATGAGATGGGATCCCCAGACAAAATCTGGCAGAGAAAAGGAAGCCCTGCTGTAATAGGGAGTTCCTTCATTTTGTACTTGAGCTATCCAGACATGGTAGACTGCAACATTAAATAACAGTGCTTCCCCATACCTCCAAACTTTATGTCTTCATTCATTCATTCATTTGTTTGTTTGTTTGTTTGTTTGTTTAAATTGTTAAAAGCTGAGAACAAGTGCACAAGTGAGTGATATGGGGCCTTCCAGTGGACTAAGGAGAAAATATCCATGGGATATCCTCAATAAATGTTAATTCTCCATCTCTCTAGCAATATCCACATGAACAACAGCCCTTTAATAGAGGTGATCCTGGATATCGCTTGCTCAATCTACAGTATTGTGTACGGTATATTATAGGTTCCATATAGTGGTTTCGTTTGGCTTGAGACTTGTCAGGTAACCAAGGCTACTGGGCAATCTTACTGATTTTATTATGTCAGACAAGAAGACAGCATCCCATAGCACTTGTCCCCATAATTCAGCTCTTACACTTGTCCTACCTTCTTTTTCACAGTGTTCCTTGAACCTTGTCCATAGGGGTGTTAACATAATTGTCCCACATTAGGCTCAAAGCTGAGCTCCTTATTCTGAGCACTTTTCCACTTAGGAATCTCTTCATTTACAGCTGCCAAATGCATGAAAAGTTTCTGAGACCCAAACAAAAAGCATCCGAAGTATATAGGCATACACATTCATGTTTAGAAGGCAATTGATAGGATGATAACTTCGCAAAATAACAATACCAGATCCTCTTCCAAAGGTCTATGACCTATCCATCCATAGGCTTTTGAGCTGGATTACATTATCATGCATGCAATTCCTTTATGTGGATCAGTCCTCAAAAACTATCAGAAAAGGTTTAGTTCCATATAAAAGGCATCTCACTATTGGCACTAAAATATACACCTTGCCATGCAAGTGAGTAGTATAGTACATGTTACCCAGTGCTGGAAAACAACATTGATTTATTTTCTATTTCAGAAATCTACAGAGCATCATCAGACAATATGGAACCTAACCAGTAGGCAAGAAGCATGCTACCTGTTTTGAGATTAATTCCCCAATGCCAAGCAATTATCTTGTATAATTCTTCAGTAGTAGAGTCTTTCAATGTAGTCATGGTGGATGACAAAGAACAATGGCAAAATATTATTGCATTTTTGTTTGAAAACTACTTCCAGATATATTTGTTTTATCATTTTCAAGAGATATAATAGTTTGGGGCTTATGACAGAATTTTAAAGTCTGATATGTTGAAGGGAAAATTATATTTTATATGGGTAGTCATGGTATTTTCTGCCACACTAATAAAATTCCTGACATAAACTTTTGGAATAAGAAAGACACAGCTAGCCTCTAGGTTTCAGAAGTCAAAGGCCATCTGGAACCATTGTATAAGCTCTGAGGTGAGAAGAGTTTTAAACACCATGGAAGCAGAGTCCATGAAGAGATCCTAGTAGCAGTTTACAAGGAGAGAAAGAGAAAAAGAAAGAAAGGTTAAGATAAAAGGGGGGACTTCTGCCCCTAGACCAAGCAGAGAGGGGCCACCCAGAACCTCCTCTGACAGGCGATCTGGATTTTTGCTTAGGCTGCGAGGCTAAGCACTGCAAGGGAATATAAATAAAAGATAAAAATATCTATCTGGGTTCCCTGAGGGATAAGCCTGACTGCATAGGGGTGATGTCAAAAATATCCCCTCTCCAGGAAAAAGACATCGGGATGGATATGGCCCTCATGCCTCACTGGACAAGGACTGGGGGACTGGAGCCATTACAAGGTCCCCTTCAAGTACTGGAGGTCAGGCCTCTATCCCCGCCTTCACAAGATTAGAATTGCCACAGCCCTTCTATACTTAGAGAAGGGAGGAGATGTCAGGGGCAGCCCTGCTAACACACTGAAGGCCTAAAATCAGCCATAGGCCTGTCATACATATATACTAACAGCAAGTCTTGGGTCTCAGTGCAAAAACATTGAAACAGATGGCTATAAGCTAATGTAAACAGGCAGCTTTTGTGGAAATTTACAAGCCTGAGAAGTCATAGACCTTGTAAATAGGTAGCCTGGGCAGACAATACCAACTGAGATAAGGTCAAGCGAGTCATAGGCAGAGTCATAGTGACTTGTCCCCTGAACCTTCTCCCAGCCGATATCCGGTTCTGAAAGATATCTGTATTCCCCCTGAACACCCACTCTCCAACACTCCAGTGTCATTCCCTTCCCCACATCCTGCCTTTGTGTTTATAACCCCTGTGTGAATGAATTACGATTTGAGAAAAATAAATTATTTAAAATAAAAAAAAAGATGACGTTTTCCAGGGTTCTACCAGCACCTGACAAATACAAATACAGATGCTCACAGCCAGCCAATCATCGAACTGAGCCTGGGGACCTCAATGGAAGAACTATGGAAAGGACTTAAAGAGCTGAAGGATATAGCAACTCCAAAGGAAGAAGAATATCAACTAAGTGGACCAGCCAGAGCTCCCAGGGACTAAACCACCAAACAAAGAATACACATGGAGGGAGTCATGGCTCCAGAGAAATATGTAGCAGATGATGGTCTTATCTGACATAAGTGGGAGGGGAACCCCTTGGTCCTGTGGAGGCTTGATGCCCCAGCTTAGGGGGATGCTGGAGCCCTGAAGTGGGAGTGGGTGAATAGGAAGAGGAGCACCCTCATAGAGACAAAGGGGAGAGGGGAGAGGAGGGATAGGTGAGTGTTCCTGGTCCTGCAGTTAAAGGTTTCTGTAAGCCACTTATGAGGGTGATTTTTCAGAGGACCAGAGTTAGTTCCCAGAACCCAAATTAGCCAACTTGGAATGTCCTCTAATTTCAGCTCCAGAAAGATTTAATGTCTCTTGTGTCCCTAGGCAGTTGGACACACTTACAGATACCCTCTACAAACCTACATAACTTAAACTAAATATTTCAGATTTTAAAAGTTATCTCTTTAATTCATAAAAATGGATTAATAATTACCCATATCACTTTCATTATCATTTATATGTTAATGTAACATTTACATTCATATTTTTATGCATATACATGCTGGCTTGATTATCTATGTCTCAATGCAGATCATGTTGAATATATATGAGAATCATTTCTACTGAGTTTGCTCCAATGCACATTTTGCTCAGTTCTGCAAATCTCAATGTTGCCAAACAGAGCACCCTATGGCAGCTCCCTGGCTGCTACTTTTCCTTTTAAAATAGTAGTATCATTTAAATAAAAGGACTTTGCCAATATTTGATGGAAATTGGAATGAATATTTTATAGACTTTGCAAGAACTTTCAAGGTCTAATTGCTAGAAAATGCATCCATTGAATTTGATGGTGCAATTAGTTGACTTTAGCTCCAATTATAAGATATGATTGTGTGTCATAATAGTTTGCAGCAAGGCAAGGAATATGCAAAATAATATTTAAGTCTAATAGGAGGATGATTAAATTATGGACATCTACCCACTTTATATGTTTGTAATAACTTTACATAAAAGTTACTACTCTTTATTTTAAAAAATTGAAATCACCTAAATTAGGTCTTGTAACATAATTTCCTAACAAATTATAGTTGAAAGGCACAAAGAAAACATTCAAAGCATTATTTATGCATTGTTCAAAAAATTTAAGTACAAATTACAATAGGCATCTTTTGTTCAATTATTTTAAGTGAATTCAGCTATATATATAACATATGTATAATATATATATATATACACACACACACACACACACATGTATTTGTAGCAACATTTGGGATTGGCATCCCATTAAAACTGCAAAGTCAATAATATTATGATTTTCCACATGAAAACATTTTAGATAAGAAATATAACTCCTCTAAACATACCAGAGAGATCGAGAGAGGTTGTTTATCCAGTTCCAAAACACTGTAGCAAAGAAGTAAACTCCTCTGGAGAGGGATGACTTCAAGGGCATATCCATTTCAAAGCTTACTTGGAAGTCTTTAAATTCTAATTCTAAGAAGAATGGGTAATTTAAGGAATAAATACTCCACAAGAGATGAGAGGCATTCAAAACGCTCATTCATGTGTTTCTTTTTTTCCCCCAAGGATAGGATCTTTGCTCACTTCAAAGTAAGACTTAGTGGTTACACTAACCCAGCTGGAGGCAGATTAATATTTTGTCTGCCCCATGATCCTTGAATTCATACTTTTAATTTTCTGTTCTCTTTCTGTTTATATCAACTGGAGAGAAGGTACATATGGCTTTTTAATAGACAAACACTTTGATGAATGTTGTTATTACCTGTGGTACAGGATTACAGCATGGGTGTTCCACACACATGTGGTCTCTATTTAGAAAAAGGCCTGTATTTCATCAGTGGCTAGCCAGTGCTATAGCAAGGAAACAAAATGAAGAACATCAGCATTCTCCTTAAAAGTCTGATTTTTCCTTATCTAGCCACTGTCTTTCCTTGATATTTAAAATTAAATGAATGATAGAATGATTGCTACAGTAAAAGATATTTTAAAACACAACTAAATGTCATGAAAAATCATCATTTTACTTTAATTTTGTATTTCACATATACAAGAAATGTACCATTACAACCTACCATTACAATCCTACCATTACAACCTGTTTAACACCTTGTGCTTATTCACACTTTAAGTTGCTGTTGGCTGTAGAGTAAATAATTTTCTGTATTCATTCTTCGACTAATAACATTGATTACATATATATTTTAAAAGATTTTAAATATTGCTTTTATCAATTTTGTTTAAAATTCATTCAGTATTTTTTATCAATTTATTGTATTCAGTATTACACATATCGCACATCAACATTTACAAAGTCTATACAATTTTGTTAATTTCTTCTATACAGTTGTACTATTCCTTTTATTTAATAAATTATGGGTCACTTTAATATAAGCTAATTTAAAAAATAAATTCAATATATCCCTATTAGTTTGTTTAAATCCACACTTCCAGGATTTTCTTAAAAGTGATGCTAAAAATAGAAGAATTAATGAAATTAATAGCTGCAAATATTCAAATTTAGTATGGCTTAAGAGGATTAATTTATTAATAGAATACTACAATGTTGGATATAAAGGAGCACATACACAAGAAAATGCAAAGACCCTACTAAAAACATAAAATTTAGTCCATTAGCTTCTGTAAAAGAAGATTGTATTAAAAATCTTCAGAGTAAAATAATTATGTTAGAAATAAGTATTATGGGGGAAATGTGTAAGCGTGTAACAATAAATAAATTCAAACAGAATATTTTTTTCAAAATTGTTGATAATATTTTGGATTTTTTTTTATCTTGAAATGCAGGTCTCAAGATTTAAGCTCAAATTCTAGGAGTGGAAGGTAAGAACAAAATCCAAATATTCAGGATTCAAATAATGATAACAGAAGAATGAAAGCCACATAATATTCATCTCATAGATTACAACAAGTAAATACATTAAAAGTTGGACAGTATGTTTGTATGCTAAGGGAGAGATTTCCTTAGAATGGAAATTGCTAAAGCAATATTTATACTAAGAATTTTCTAGTACGCAGTAGAGAAGAGTAGAGGTAGAATACGCATAGGAGACAATTGCTCAAGTGTTATCCTGAATCAATAGAGTAGAAAGGAAGAGATAATAGGTCAACATGAGGAAACAGACTAGAATAATAAGATAATGAGTAGGCATGAATAAAAAGGTAAGATCCCTGGCCTAATGGACACACAGGAAAAAAAAAGATTAGAACAATGGACTAATAAATAAAAAGAGCAGCACAATGGGCTAATGGACACACGAAAATAGAGGCATAGGATAATGGGTTGATGGATACATGGGAAGAGTGTATTAGAACACAGAGTTCATTCAAAATACAATGCATCCATTTTTGTTCAATATACGGAATAGCCTGCTTTATTCCATCACAGTGCTACAGTAAGGGGAACAAAACGTGATAGACAGAAGTGGAGATATGTCCCCTGGTTTGAATGATACAATAATTCATTTTAATACACATTTGATTTAAAAGCTTCATTAGGTATTTAGAAGACAATGACAACATAAAATATACAAGTTTTTTAAGGGATATGGAGTGCTGAAGACAGCTGATAAAAGAGTTGGCACAAGGGACAATGAGCTTCAGCCTGGTTTCCCCAGGAACCAAGCATGAAAACCCACATAACACAAAGGAATTCAAAACAGAACTGATGCAGGTGAGATGGATGTATAAATAAGGAAAGTTGCTCAAGGTTCATTTACTGTAGCTTAGCAAGAGAGGCCATTGGAGGTCATACCAGATATTTGTAGGCTATGTTGAAGTGAATTTCTTTCTGCTATTAGGTTTCTAATGACAGGAATCACTAAGAACCCAAATGGTAATGAAAATTCTAGATTAAGTGAAAACACAGGATAGATATATGCTTGTAATTTGAGTTTGAGATGTGTTTGTTAATTGAGTATGAATTTATCCTTTTAGGAAGTCTTGTAGATAATCATAATGTTTAACTGTAGGTCACATAAAGTTAGTGTATGCCATTAAGGGCAGAACCTGGTATGTGTATCATGATGCCTAAAGCTTCTTCAGCTTGGAGACCATTTGTAAAATAACAGTTGTAGAACCAACATGGGGTACAGCAAGTACTTTAAGATGGGGCTCATGTCAATGTTTGTATTATTTATTTATCTATCTATTTATTTATCTATCTATTTACATCCCAAATGCAGCCCCCTCTCAGTCTCCTGTCCACAGGGTTTCTCCTCTGCCTTTTTCCCTTTGCCTCTGAGAGGGTTCTCCCTAACTATCCCTCCCAACCCTAGCTCATCAAGTCTCTAAAGGGTTAGGGGCATCATTTGTCACTGAAGCCAGACAAAACAGCCATATTTAGGAAGAGGTTCTATAGTCAGACAACAACTTAGGAGACAGCCTCAGCTCCAGTTGTTAGGAGACCCACATGGGGACTGAGCTGCACATCTGCTATACACATGTCAAAGGACTCGATCCAGGTCCAGCATATGTATGCTCTTTGGTTGGTGGCTCAGTCTGAGAGCTTCCAGTGGTCCAGATTAGTTGACTCTATTGATCTTCCTGTTGAGTTCCTATCCTTCCCCCAACTTTTTCATAAGAGTCTCTGTTTTTCCAATATTTGGAAATAGTGGAATATTTGTTTTTCCAATATTTGTTTATCCAATATTTGGCTGTGGGTATCTGCATCTGTTTCAGTCAACTGCTGGATAAAGCCTCTCAGAGGACAGTTTTCATAGACTTATATCTCTGCTAGAGTAACAGAGTATCATTAATAGTGTCAGAGATTGGTGCTTACCCATGGGAAAGACAGCTAAAGGAACAGGAGAATGGGTGGAAATCTGCAGCTGCCTGGGTTGGGAGGTGGAGTGGGAGAATCTCTAGGAAGTCCTGGAGATCTGGGATAAAGAAGGCTCAGAGGAGTCGATGATGATGACCACAGCCAAGATGCCTATGTTGATTTATTTTTATTTAATTTAGTTTATTTATTTACAAGGTTCCTGGTAAATCAAGAACAGATGTTTTCAAGAAAAAATATAAAGTATAAAGGCATTTAAAATGCTACATTTCTATTATATTTTTATAATTGAACTAAAATGATTTTGTTTCCAATTATTTGAAATTTTTAAACATTAAAATTTTGTGATCATCATAAAAATATTCAAAATACATTTTTTTTCTGGAATCAATATATTCATTAATTGATGCATGTGTTTTTTTTTTATTTCAAGAGATACAATGAATATTGTTCTTTTATTTTAAAGCTTGTGTTTATGTGTGTTTGTGTGTGTATATGTGTATATGCATGTATCCATTTTTGAGTATGTATCTATATGTGTGTTTATGCATATGTATTTGCCCGCACACATATGCATATGCCCTCTCTTGAATAGACATGCATATGGTTTTATGTGATCATGCAAAAGTTAAAAAGCTTTGCTTGATAGTACCAGAACAAGTGCTCTCTTTTCAGACAGTTTCATTTTTAGGAATACTGAAGTAGCATTAGTTTAGCATTGTACTCTAGGGCTTATTTTATATGCAGCATAAAAGCATCTGGGAAAATGATCTTGTTTTTGTATTGCTGATGATAGTCTTGCAAATGATATTAGCAGCAATTTTTCACTTTCAACTGTTACATATATTTGTGTCATGAAGTGATTTTGTCGAGTCATATTGATACATTTAGTATATAACTGAAGCCCCAAACATTTTCAGGAAGTTTCTCTTTTGTAATTTAAGTTGATCAAACTTTTGAAGCACCCTTAACAGAGATTGGGGTGATGGGGAACACTACAGAAGAAAGAGCACAGAGTGCCAGAGCGCTTTCACCTGTCGCTATAGTAACTGAATGGGGCAATTATGAGCCAGAGAAGAAAGGGAGAAAAGTGAGGATGAGTAAACAGAAGGACCAGGCCTGTGGGAAATGCTCCTAGGGATGTCCAAGCTTTCACTTCTCCATGGTCAAAATACACTTCATTTTGATCGTATAAAAAATAGAAAAATGATGGGGAACTACATGCTGAAGATTTCTATAAATGAAAAAAGATACATCTAACAATCACTTGGTTATGCTTAATTTATATATTAATACCAAATAACAAAGTATGTTACCAAAATATATTACTTTGGATTCTCTGGAATACTACTATATAATTTTTGTTTACACTGTGTGTGTGTGTATGTGTGTGTGTGTGTGCACATATTGTCTGTGTGTGTACATATCAAGTGTGTGCAGGTGACTGTGGAGGCCAGGAGTTGTCATATCCCATGAAACTGGAGTTCTAGGTAGTGGTTGTCTGTCTCTTGAGGTGGGTGTTTATAACTAGACTTAGTCCTCTGAAAATGAAGCAAACTCTATTAACCTCTGAGCCATATCTCCAGCTCTGGTACTATTAATATATCCATAATGTAATCAAAACAACCTGCAGATGATCTCCACTTTTGTGAGTAACATTGACCATTTTTTAAAATTTTATATGAATGGTAACTTGTTATGATTTAATGTCTACTCTGAACTGTCTGTGTTACGCACTTGTTGACAAGCAATTTTGATAGCTTTTGGGCCATAGAGGTTCTAGCATCAGGAATGCATTAATCTATCCTTGGTCTAGTAGATAATAGAATTGTGGGTGTGGTTTGTTATTAATGGAGCTCTCTTTGTCAACCGTGATGTGCTTCATGTGGCTCTGTGCTCATTACAATTCTCATTGCTATGACAAAACCAAAACTAAACCCCAGTAGGAGATAAAAAAATAATGTTCCAGCTCATGTCTGTTGCTGTAGTGAAACATTCTGACAAAAGTAATGGGTTTATTTTTGTTCAAGATTCCAGGTTATTGTCTATTGCTATGAGAAATTGAAACAGGCACTTGAAGTAACTAGTCCTATTCATTATGGTATACAGCCCATTCCACACAATCCAGAACAAGAAGACCATACCATGGTACTAGCAACATTCAGACTGGGCATTTTCAACCTGTCTAAATTAAATTTCACACAAACATGCTCTGATGGCAGCTTGATCAACGCAAATCTGCATTGACAGTCTCTTCCCAGGTGATGCTAAATTGTTTTACGTTGACAATTACTGTCTCAGGATGTAAAGATGTATCACGGTTTACATTCTGATGAGCTATCTCTCAAGAGAGATTAGGAATGGTGTCTTGAATATACATCTCTGCTTCCTCAGGTTTTTCCACCTTGAGGTTCCAGAAGAAGGGTCAGGCTGTAAACTCCCAAAGTTTACAGCCTCCTGTCCATCATCTTCAAGCAAGCAGAGTCTGCCAAATATCCCATGCTTTCCCAAGTAGCAGCATAAGCCAAGGACGAAGTGCCCAAATGCATAAGCCTATAGGTGGTATACACAGCTGATGTTCTGCCACGTTATACTGGAGAACAAAAGCCACACTGATGCCAACATCATGCTACAGGATTTCCTGGCTTGTTCAAACATGAGCTAAACAAATCTCTCTATTCTTAACAAATCCATCCATCGTAAACATTGTCAAAAGACTGAATACTAAAAGGATATTTTCCCTCTACTCATTTAAGTTTTTCAGTCATAGTTCAGATAGGAACACCACATTGTCTATTTTTATATAAAGCCAGTCACTCAAGAAGTCACACAATCAAATACAGCATTTCATCAAATGAGACTGGTGTGTGC
>NW_021604564.1:29527388-29553374 GCF_004785775.1 Grammomys surdaster | reverse complement strand
TAGACCACTTCATCTCTTAGCACATATATGACACCTAATGTCTTACATGCATAGACCACTTCATCTCTTAGCACATATATGACACCTTTCAGCTTGTAGCTGATAGCGATTAACACAGAGACCCAAACTGGCCAAGATGCAGAAAATAATGAGACTGCAGAATATTCTTTCTAAATAAAGGTTATTCACTACACCCCATTCTTCCCAAGGCAGAGAATAATTGAAAAATAGGGTCCTGAAAGAGTGTAAGAGACAAGGATGGTGAATACGTAATGACAAAGGAATGGTTTTTTTTTTAATTTTTTTTCAATTACATGTTGTTTTTTTTTAATTTCTTTTTTTTTTTGAACATGAAATGCTTTTTTATAGCATGTTTTACAAGGGGAGGGGGTAAGAGGGTCCAGGTGGTGGAAAAGTACAAAATCTTCTTGGCCTGTGCCTTGAAACATGTCATGGTCTATATGGTACACTGTCTTGAATTATGATCTACCTGCAGTTCTTCAGAAGATATGGTACACTGCTTGAGTTATGGTCTCCCTGCTATTCTTAAGAAGACATGGTACTCTGCTTTGAGTCTATCTGCAGTTGCTAAGCAGGATCTTGCAGTTGCCAAGCTTCAGAGGACATTGTGCAGGTGGGGAAAGGTAGGGGGTAAGGGTAAGGGCGAGGGTCCTGGCTTCTGGCATCTCCCCCTTCTCTGTTTAGTTAGAGAAGGCGTCTTATGTTCAATCCCAACTATGTGAGTTTTGAATTTGGATGTCTAATTATGGGGGGTCTTAGACAAGTTCACAACCCCAAAACACTGATGTGAGATGAGTCACATCGATGGTCGAAGGCTTTAGGCTGTCGATGATGGGCAACGTCAAGGGACTCTGATGTGGGTGAAAGGAGGGTGAGAGCCCTCCTTTTTTTATTGGATTTTTATTTTAATTTATACTTCAAATGTTATCCCCTTTCCTTGTCCTGCTCCCCAGAAACTCCCTATCTCATACTTCCTCCCCTGCTTCTAAGGGGTTTGCAACCTCTTAGGAAGAACAACATCATCAGCCAACTGGAACCCCCAAAGCTCCCAGGGAATAAACCACCAACCAAAGAGTACATACTGGGTACCCATGGTTCCAGCTGGATACGTAGCAGAGTATTGCCTTATTTGGGATCACTGGGAGGGGAGCCCCTTTGTTCTGTGAAGACTCAATGACCCAGGAAAAGGGAACACTTGCTAGTCTGCTGAGGCAAGAGTGGGAGTGTGGGGAAGAACTCTCATAGAGGCAAGGGGAAGGAGAAAGGGATATGAGACTTATCGAGGGGAAACTGATAAAGGGGATAACATTTGAAATGTAAATAAATTAAATAACCAATAAAAAATGAAAAATATCCTATGAGATAAAAGCAAATTCATAAAAAAGTATTTGATTTTGAATTTCACATACATCATGCATTACGTTACCATGAACAGAAACTAGAGATGACTTGTTGCTCTGTTATAACTAATTTGTTTTATTTTTCATAGAATATCTTTTATTATATTTTTCCCTCTCCCAATTCCTTTCTTTGGACTTATGAACAATATCAAACATTTGAAGTTTTAAATTTTATTTTAGTATTTAATTGTGTAAGCAGAAATATGTGAAAGTAAGTACAAGTACCTGAAGAAGAGGGTGTCAGATCCCCTGTAACTGGAGCTACACACAGCTGTGAACCACTTTAGAAGTAGGGTCCTCTGTAAGAGGAGTTTGTGCTCTTTAACTGCTGAAACATCTCTCTAGAGTAGTTATTCAATTTTAAAGATACTCATTGGGAGACTTAAAACTGAAATTCCAAAACTGAGTTTGAGAATAATGGGCCAAAATAAAAATAATGAGAAGCAAGTTTGGGTATAAAAAGAAAGAATAATAAGTCAATCATTCTTGTTTCAAGTTTCTCTGGCTGTCACAATGTGACAGAGGATTTGGTCTAAAGAGCATGAGAATGTGAAGAATCGTGGGGGAAAAAGAAAGGTAAGAACACAAGCGCAGGCAATGATCTGTCTCAACAACTTTGTGTTCTATTGAGCATTTGTCAGTCTCTCCTTCTATTCCAAAACTCCTCCACAGATCTTCTTGGCTCCTCTTTCAAGGCCTACAAAATGTATCCTCAATAGAGTTTTAAAAAATTGATGCATAAAGTATGTCAGAATATGAACAAAAGAAATAGTATGAATTTATAGAGAAAAATAATGTTTAACGCTCAGCCGTATGACTGAAAATAGTAAGACTTTGCCTCATAAAATATTCATCCAGTCATTTCTTCGGCACTCATTACCTGCCAGCGCCATTCTACATGCATATGCTAGACCCATCGTTAGGCAGGTGAAACATAAATTCTACCACAATATAGAACACATTTGATGCTCTGCTATTATCTGGATATGATAAGTATAAAATACTTAGATACTTTATAATTTTAATTTATGTTTATTATTCACTTTATTTGTTTACATTTCAAACGTTAACTCTCTTCTCGGTCTCCCATTCATGAACTCCCCACCCCCTTCCTATCCACTTTGTCTCTTAAAGTGCCCTCCCCCACCTACTCCTGCCTCACTCCTCCAGCATCCTCAGTCACTGGTGCATCAAGCCTCCACAAGAACAAGTTCTTCCCTTTCCACTAATGCCAGATGAGGCAGTCCTCTGGTTTATATGTAGTGAGAGCTATGGATGGCACATGTATACTCTTTGGCTGGTGGTTTAGTTCCTGGGAGCTCTGATGGCTCTGGTTAGTTGATACTGTTATTCTTCCTATGGGATTAAAATTCCCTTCAGCTCCTTCAGCCCTTTCTCTAACTCTTCCACTAGAGTCCTCAGGCTCAGTTCTATGGTTGGCTGTGAGTATCTGCATCTGTCTTACTTACTTACTGACAGAGCCACCCAGAGGACATCCATACCATGTTCTTGTCTACAAGCACATCTTGGCATCAGCAATAGTGTGGGTTTTGGTGACTGTGGATGGAAAGGATCACACAGTAGGGCTGTCGCTGGATGGCCTTTTCTTCAGTTTCTGTTCCATTTTTGACCCTGCATTTCTTTTAGACAGGGACAATCCTAGGTTGAAATTTTTAAATGGGTGGGTGACATCATCCCTCCACTGGGGGCCATGCCTATCTACTGGTGCTGTTCTCTACAGGTTCTATCTCCCTGCTGTTGGTTATTTCCAATAATGTCATCCCCATTTTGTCCTGGGATCCTCTCACATTTCTAGCATCTGGGACTTTCTAGTAGTTCCCCAAATTCCCCACCCCCAATGCCTCTTATTTCTGTTCTTTGTCCTGGTGCACTTCACTTCTCACGTGTCTTTTCCTACATGTGATCCTGTCACTCCCTCCGTTTTCCTCCCCCTTCCCTCTCCCACCCAGGTCCCTCCTCCCTCTGCCTCCGAAAATTATGTTGTCCCCCTTTCTATTTTGGGTTGAAGCATCCACAGTTTTGTCTTCCTTCTTATTATGCTTCGTATGGTCTATGAGTTGGATTGTACATATTCTGAACTGTTAGGCTAATGTTCACTTATCAGTGGGTATATACCAGGTGTGTCTTTTTGAGTATGTGTCAGCTCACTCAGAATGATATATTTGCTCTCCTCCAGCACAGCAAGATGCCCAAAGGAAAGAAGGTGACCCCGGCCTCCTCCGTGGTCGAGAAACAGGAAGCTAAAAAGGTAGTCAATCCTCTGTTCGAGAAAAGGCCCAAGAACTTCGGCATTGGGCAGGACATCCAGTCCAAAAGAGATCTAACACGCTTTGTTAAATGGTCCCAGTACAGCAGGCTGCAGCGGCAAAGAGCCATACTCTATAAGCGGCTCAAAGTATCTCCTGCCATTAACCATTTCACCCAGGCCCTGGACAGGCAAATATCTACTCAGCTGCTTAAGCTTGCTCACAAGTACAGGCCAGAGACAAAGCAAGAGAAGAAGCAAAGGCTACTGGCCTGTGCTGAGAAGAAAGCTGCTGGCAAAGGAGACGTCCCAACTGAGAGACCACCTGTCCTCCGAGCAGGAGTCAATATAGTCACCACCTTGTTGGAGAACAAGAAGGCTCAGCTGGTGGTGATTGCCCATGATGTAGATCCCATTGAGCTGGTGGTCTTCCTGCCTGCCCTGTGTAGAAAGATGGGGCTGCCCTACTGCATCATCAAGGGAATGGCCTGGCTGGGTCGCCTGGTCCACAGGAAGACATGCACCACTGTTGCCTTCACACAGGTTAACTCGGAAGACAAGGTGCTCTGGCTAAGCTGGTGGAAGCTATTAGGACCAATTATAATGACAGATATGACGAGATCCGCCACCACTGGGGAGGCAACATCCTGGGTCCTAAGTCTGTGGCCCGAATTGCCAATCTGGAAAAGGCAAAGGGTAAAGAACTCACCACTAAACTGGGTTAAAAAATAATGTACACTTAAGTTTTCTGTACATAAATATAATTAAAAAATTAAAAAAAGAGAAGTTGTCCTCATTGTTCTGCTTTACTCTTCCCTATAACTTGTCTCCCGGTCACATACTCAGATAAGCATAGGTATACTTTTACTCTCCTTGGTGTCAGCTTTTCTTTGGTTTTGCTTTTTGGGTTTTTTGTTTTGTTTTGTTTTGTCTTGTTTTGAGTAAGACTCTATAGTTTTTGTTTTTCTTTAATGGATTATACCCCTTAACATAATAATATCCAGGTCTGTCTCTGATGTGACAGTGACAGGAAAGATTTTATTGCCTTTCATGGCTGAGTAGTGTACTACTACTATAGTACACTCTATATGTGTACACTCTATATGTGTGCCACAGTTTGTTTATCTCCTCATCCAAAGGAGTTCTTTCTGGCAGTTCAATTTTAGAAAACTTGATGTAAAGCAACAGTTAATATGAAGGTACTGAGGCAGCTATGACACTGATTACATGACTTTGACATTGGGAAACATACATGCAAATAACAAGTTTAGTCTTATGAATTTCAGTGCTTAATTTTTTCCTTGCATTTCTAGGTTATTTTTCAAGGGGTTATAATTTAAATACAGGTGTATGTACAATTTTGTGTTATTGTTTTTAATGTGAAATATCTAGATTGATTCTTCTTCGGGTAGATGATCAATTTGTTCTCCTTTTACGTGTTGTAGAACTTTTTGAAAAAATCAGGTGGCTATAGGTCTGTTTATATGTGCTCATCCATGTATATGCAGTGGGTGTGTGTGTGTGTGTGTGTGTGTGTGTGTGTGTGTGTGTTTCAAAGTTTGTGCAGAAACTAGAAATCTACCTGGAGTGATGTTTACTCTATGATGTCTTCAATAATTTGTATGATATATATTGCCATGAATGTGACCCTTTTTTCATTTACCCAATGGATATTTATTAAATTACTTAATCACTTCTTAAGTAAGTTGTTATATTGACAGTGTTGAAACATTAAGTTGTTGAAACATTTGAAAATGTTATAGCTGTATCTGAGAATGGCTGAAATTAACGTAGTCATAAGGTTTTAATGCAGTAAGTAAAAATCTAGTGAAAATTCTGAAAATTAAAGATGAAAAATAAAATATAATAACATTTATAAGTTATTGAAAACTTTTAGAATTCTTCTGTTTTATATAAATTTATTCTAATATACAAAAGACTTTGTCCCAATGAGGCTGTGTCAATAATTTAAAGTAAAGGCATATTAATTATTAATTTCAAAGTACTCTACCTTTTACAGTTATGTGCCATTTTAAAAGTACAACTAAAAATTAGGATGTTTACAAAAGTAATAGTGAACTATTACTTATGAGGAGTTTGCAGCCACTGGATAGCAAAGTTTTAACAGAGATAAGTTCCAACCAAATTTGGAAATCAGTATGGTTTTGAATTAAAGAGATCTGGGCTGATATCAATTACAAAGAAGAGCACTGTGTTTGGCTATTGGGCATTAGTAAAAATTTGGTATCTTCTACCAAATATATCTATGCTGTCTTTTTCGCTCTTTTTACTCTCCAAACATTTTCTCTTTCTACAACCTTCTCTCTGCTCTTCCTTGCTGGTTCCATTTATTCTCTTTAGCCCAAGAACTAATGTGGACCCCTATCAGTTCCTAGAGGAAGACATATAGTCTGTATTTGAAGGTCAAGCACAGGCCACTTCCATGAAGTTATTATTTTACAAGCAAAAACTGAGATGAAAGAACATAATGAAGGTTAAGGACTCAGAAGTAAAAGCTGAGAATGAATTACTATCAGAAACCAAGAAGTACTGTATGTTTTAATCCACAAATGTGTTTCTCCTGGGTTGGAATTACTACAGGTAGCCAAAAACTCTTCATTGTTTTTATATATATTCTATAAGCCTTTCCCCTCTCCAGAGGAGACATCTCCTAGATTTCATTGCATCCCTCTCCCTTTGATAAAGATAATAATTGTACATATAAGTAAAGAAACATTTATCATTAAGAAATTTTGAGTTTGTGTGTTTTCTGTCCTCAAGTTAATTAGTGATCCTATCACAGGAAACTCTACAAAGAGCAAGAGGAAAAAAACTGATGTAGCAAAATGCAAAACAGTACTGCATATAAACAATTTTAAATAAGTCTGTGTCTTATTAAAAACTATAATTTCAAACTAATTAAAATAAAATGATGAGAATATTTTTCTCTTTCAAAATATCAGTATAAGATGGATTATGTGTAAATTATCTAATGGTGTTGTTTGTGGTAAGAAACTGAATATGTGCTTATAAATATTGATGTCTTCCCTTTTTCTTAATTAACTATGCATATACTACCTTAATTTCAACTCATATATTCATAGGTTATCATCAGCTGTGATTATTATTCAGTCGTGGAACCATTTTAATTTCAAAACTTACTCTTCCTGTTACTGAGGTTTGAACATTAGACATCATGTTACACTTAATTTCAATCTCCTGATATTTGAGAACATCATAAGAAACAATTCAGTGAACATCCAGTAAGATCCACATGGTTCACATTAACACAATCAAGTTAGAGAATTTTCTTTGCAGGAAATCCTGTTCTTTTGCAACAGAATGAATTACAATAAGTTCGAAGTTCTGTGAGATCAAAGGCCCTTAACATTTTGTGTAGCTGTTAGCCATAATAAATTTCCACATGCAACAAATCCTTGAGATTCGTGTGTACATAAAAATGTTTATTAATACTGCCAAAAACATGGCTTGGGAGTAAAAAAACAGATGCAGTAATCCAAGGCTAGGATGAATGAAGATGGTAATATTATAAAAGTTTTTTGAACAAGGAAAACTATGGACAATCAAGTAGAACATATTAAAACAAGGTTTTTGTGAAACATTACATAGCATACAGCATACTATTAATACAACAAAAGCAATCTTAAAGGTAGAAAACAATCACCAAAGAATATATTTTTATCAATGAAACATTGGGTAATTTTAAGCAACAGAATAAAATTTGACAATTATAACATAACCATATACGAAATACTAGTTTAAAGTGAATTTTTATTTAGTGAATAAATAAAGAAGAGTGAAGAAAAATTAGAAATACATATATTGTGACTCTATGGCTTTGATGCAGTCAAAATTTAGTCTCAGATATGATGCTAAATACATAAGAAAAAAACCCTGAAAGACAGATAAAATGGATGACATCGAACTTTGTCCCATCATAGCAACTAGAAGAGTGAGGTCCAAATGGATAGAAGACTGAAAATTGGCATGGGTGTGAGAAATGAGAACCAGCAGTCAGCGCTAGCAAAAATGTGAATTGTAGTACTTGATTGTTAAGCAGACAGCAACTTTCTCAGATGCCTGAACACAATGAATTGCATTACAATGGAATTATATTCCTAGATGTATTATGGAAAGAAATAAAAACAGATAATAATCATTCTCTTTATTTTTGTTAGTATTTTATCATTCATTTGTTTGCTTTTCTTTTTTGGACTGAGATCCCTTTTTATGACCTAAAACTCCCTTGAAATAACCTTTAGGCCATCTTATTTTCAATCCATAAATTCTATAAATTCAACTGACACTAGAATTACAAATGTGTTCAAGCACTAAGTAATTTTTTTTTCCATACAGAAACACGACTGCTAAAACTTCTGAGTTCAGTGTTTGTGATAGACAAGGACTAGATACAATCAATGTATCAACAAATTTTATATATATATATATATATATATATATATATATATATATATATAGTATTTGGTACTCATGAATTGGGCAATATTCGTCAGGTAAATGATGGAAACATTCTCCAATGTAGTTAAAACTAGAATATTTTGACAAAGAGGTCACTCAAAAAGAACATGAGCAGAATTCAATTTATGTGAGATTTTGGAACATGGAAATGATGCAAGTCTGAAAGTAGAGACAAGGTTTTACAGTATAAAGTCTTATACCTGTAGCCCATGGATTTTCTTCCTCACCTTTATTTATTTGATAGATTTTTGGCCTTTAAAAGTAAATATATTTGTCTGGAGTGTGTGTGTGTGTATGTGTGTACATGTGTGACCGTGTGTGCTCACTTGAAGAACAGCAGAGACAACTTGCATGTCAGGTCATCAGTCTCTGTACACCTTGTTACTTTACCACATCTCTCATAGGCCTGCAGCCCATTGAGTAGTCTAGTCTGGTTGGGTGATGAGCCCCAGGAAGTGAACCTGTCTCTCCTTTCACAACACTGGGATTATAAGCAAATAGCACCATGATTGATTTACTTCATGTAGAGTCGAGAGATCAAATTCAAACTTTGATGGCACATACTTTATGGGTAGAGATCTCTGCAAAGACCTGGAAAAGCTGTAATTACTACTTGCTTTATTAACCCTTGTAAAAAGTTTTAACTCTGAACATTTTTGCACATATTATTCTTTATTTCTGAAACTCTTTTTGATGTTATTTGTTAATTTTAGTAATTTCATAGTATGTCCACAAAAGCAAAAAATTAAAGCTCATTTAATAGAGTGATACTAGCAATTATACTTTTCTTATAAGTTTTTAATTGAAATAGAATTATATAAATCCCCTGCCTCCCATTCCTCCCTCTGTCCTAGACTAAGAACTACAGGTAATATCTGTGTAAGAATGCATAATTAAAACCTTTTAGAAATAAAAGGTTGATAATTTAAAAGGGCACTAAATCAAAATGAATGAAAATATACTGAACAAAATATGTGAGGGTTTTTAAAAATCAGTTTTTCTTTTCATACCTCTGATTATTTCAAAACAAAAACTTTCAGTAGATTATATCCTTATGCTTTTAATTAACCTGTAAATGAACTTCACCTGAGATTTATCACATTTTCAGTTACTAGGTGTTAGTATTTTGGAATCATTTTACATTTATATGAAGTATTTCCACAAAAGTAGAGTATAATAATCATTTTTATTATTCCTTGGGATATAAGATTTTTCAGTTACACTTTTCTGGTATCTTTATTATGAAGTATGACATCAATGAGTCTATGAGATTAACCATTGCATGTTTGTCTCTGTAAATGCCATCCAGGATGACACTTAGACATGATTTTTTTTTTCATAATCAAAGCCATCATTTTACAAATTCTTCAATTGATATTTTGTAGAAATATTTCTAATTGTCTTAACCACTCCATACCAGGTCTTTTAAGCATTGGCACCACTACTTTCAAAATACAGAATCTAAATCACTTACACATATAACATACTACAAATGCATTTATAGAGATAGGATGGTATTATAAAATTTATTCAGTATATTAATGTGAAATTTGTACTAAGTTATATGCTTTACTCAACATTTTAATTTTAAAACTCTTATAAGTACCACTTACCAATTAAAATTAATCCTGTATTTAATGTATCATTTGCAATTCAAAAGCAGAAAAATGCAAAATACTAGGAAAAACTGTATAGCAAACAATTATTAAACCAATAGAAAAAGCAACAGAATAAAGTACTGATAAATATTATTTCATGGAAGAGAAATGCCACTTGCATGAGTATATAGAGTTGTTGCTGCTCACTTAGAACCACGCTCAAGGCAAATGCTTTGAGTAAGTGATGGTTGAGCATCACGTGACACTGTCCGATTCGGTGACATCATTTCAGATGATGTTGTATAAAGGACTATAAAAACCTGGCAGCTTTGTGACAGCGGACATCCCCTCAAGGACATCAGGTGTCAAGATTATGTGAATATTTATAACAGGCGCTCAGCATGCTGACTTATCTTCCTGTTCAAATTACGTTTGTAGAAAATTTGGGAAAAATACATAAAATGAACAGGGGTTTTAGGATAGTGAACTATGGTATCCACTCAGTTTAGTGACTGATTCCAAATCATTCCGTGTTAAACTGTTGAATTAACAGAAACAAAATGGAAAAAAAAACAACTAATTCTAGCAGGTGGCTTTGAAAAGGCTAAAGGAAAAGAAATTGCTCATCACCCATGCCAATATACCCTGGGGAGCAAAAAGCTATGGTCACTTTACTGGCTATATTAATAGACACAGTTTGGGGGATACCTCTAAAAAGATTCACCTATTTAAATGAAAATAAAGAAAGCACAGGGAAAACTTGTACTCAGTAATAAAATATAAACAATTAGCAACAACCAAACTCCCAGAGAAAGTGAACAAACAATTCTGAAACAAAGCTAAATTTATTGTTTTGAAGAATACAGAGAGGCATTTACATTTGCTTGTTTAAGCCATTTGAGTTTTTTTCCCCTGTCATTTCGTTTTTCTGATTTATTCTACCTGCCCTTGGGCTTTCTTTTGCTTGTGTATGCTCAAAAAGGAAAGCAGAAGAACTCAGATATGTTTTTTTTTCATATGCAGAGCAAATTCTACATATGCATACTTATTCTTTCTAACTAGTATTTTACAGTTTTGACTTCTCTATTACGCATGTAAAGCATACATATATATTTTTTTAGATTGTACTTTTAAACAATTGACATTCTGCTATTCCTCCATCCCAGTCTCTACAGATGACCACATACGTGCTAAGATATGCACAGGATGCCACAGGTTTGTCCAGGCCATGCAGATTCTGGTTGAATACCCAGGTCCAGACATCCTTCCAGCTCTCAGGCCCTAGGTCTTCCCTACAATTGCCACTTGAAAATTTTATCTTAAAATGTTCTCTAATCTGGGCTCTTTACCAATCTAGATGGAAAATCATCTCACAGATATGTTTGAAGATGTCAAGCAGTAGCCCTGTTCACTCTGGCTTACTTTTGGGCTATCAGGAGGCTTTATCCTAATAAACTGCTTTCTTTATAAGTTACTTCCATGACCTAAGCGACTGCTTACTGTGCCAATGTTGGAATCATCCAAAATGGTAATAGTTTGTGAGTATGTTTTTAAAAAATATCAACCTTTTAGATTTTCTGTTTCTATTAAATGAAAGACTTTTATGAATTTAGTAGTGGATAACTTAAATATGTAAGTGCTATTTGTATTATAGTCTATAGTGTTTTGGTGTCTGTAGGTAAAAATATTCCCATATGTTTCCTGGATGCAAAAAAACTAACCAACTTGAGACTTCTCAGAGAGCACTTTCTGTACTCTGTAAAGAAATTTAGAAGTTTCTGAATGTAGAGTAAAACCTGACATTCATTCTCAAATTTCTATGTCTTTTTCAAGGACATTATTTAGTAAATTCCCAGTGACTATGATTTTCCTTCCTTCAAAGACAATGATTTGTATGTTCCATATGACTACTAAAAAAGAAATTCATGGGATCAATCCATGATTTTTTTTGTTTTGTTTTAGATAAGGAATAGCTAATTGTTTATTTGTGCTGGATGAATTTCTCTAAAATTTTTCTCGTAGCAGTTTCCCAATAAAACCAGAAAGATAAAATGGCCAATAATTGTTAAGCTGTAAGTGGCTATGGATAACTTGCAAACTTGCAAACAGGATAAAACAGAAGAGCAATAAAACCTAAAATAAAGTGCTCTGCCTCTCTCCATCTCTCCCTCTTCCTCTCCCTCTTCTCCCCTCTCCCGTGCTCTCCCTCCCTCCCTCCCTCCCTCCCTCCCTCCCTCCCTCCCTCCCTCTCTCTCCCCCCCCCCTCTCTCTCTTGTGTTTATGTATGTGCTTGTTTGTGTATATATGTGTATTATGAGGCACACATGCATGTGTTTGGAGGACAGAGTACAACAACCTTGGGCATCATTCTTATCAGGGCACAGTACACCAATTATGTTTACACAAGGTCTTGTCTTAGGACCTCCAGTTGATTAGATAGGCTACACTAGTTGGCCTGGCTGAAGGAAGTGTTTCATCCACCACCTCAGTGCTAGTTCAACAGCTGTGCATCACCTTTCAAGAGGTTCTGATAGTTCATCTAGGTCTTCATGTTTCCACAGTAAGCGTTTTATTGTATGAGCTAATTCAACAACCCAAGAAGAAATTTAATTTTTTTTTAATATTGCTACCAGTAGACAACTATCTATGATTTGTATCGAATATTTAATTTTCTTTTTTTAAATTTATATATTTATATGCATGTTATGTGGTTAAAATGTCTCTACAATGTCTATTACCTAATACACATAATCTGAAAATATATTGGTTTCAATTTAATTATTTTGTGTTTATTTGCATGTGCATGGGTGTACATAAGCAATAATGCCCAAGAGAAGCCTAAAGGACAGCCTTTGATAACACTTTCTCTAGTGTTTCCCTTAGGTTTCTAGAGTTGGAAGTTAGCATGCTTATCTTTTGAGCCACCTAAAAACTTCATATATGCCACTTTTTGTGATAAATGGACTTTATATTTGTAACCACATTGAGGATATCACTTACACTATTTTGTGGATGGTTCCTCTGTGTATCTATTGTTATAATAGGACATGACACACAGAAAGCACACAGGTAAGAGATGGAAATATAGGGCAGAGTAGGCAGTGTTCCAGAGATCTTGTATCAATCTTGGTAAATATGGAAGAGGGGCCACATGTTGAAAATGAAGTAAATTGTACAGAAAAAAATTGATTTTCTCCTCTTGAATTCAGACACAGTATAGCTTGAATTTTACTTTATATTTCTGTCTTAACGGAGTATGAGGTAGTACATTTAGGTTGTTTAAAGCTCTAACCCCATATTAACCCCATATATCGTTATAGTAAAAAATATGAAGCTGTTTACAAATATATGCACATTGTCTATCCATGTGTTTTATGTGTAAAAGGATACATAACATATTCACAGAGCTTAAACACAAGAGGGAAAAAAAGAAGAACATAGAATTGTTTTTCTACAGAATTACAAACTATCTTTTTTTCACATTGACTATAAATGGTGTGGGAGTCCCAGAACATTTCAACCATGACTGGTTTAAGAAAGAAAAAGTGGGATTGTCATAGTGCAGAGACATTATTTATAGTATAGTGGCCGAAGGATGATTAGCATTAAGCCATGATTTAACCATGGTGTAATGGCTTTCAAATTTCAAATTATAAATTAACAAAAAGGTATATAGCAGATAACAAAAAGTATTCTTGAATAAGTTAATAGAAAAAGAAGCATCATAGCATTAGAAGCAACCTCTTTAGTTTTAAAACTAATTTTGACTGGAAAGATGATGGCATGGATAAGATCCCTTGTTGTTTTTAGAAAGACCTGTCTTCAATTATCTGCACACACTTAATAATCCACAATCATCCATTTATCTAGTTTCAGAGAATCTGATGCTCTCTTCTGACTTTTGATCAAGTATACATGCAGACAAAACACTAACACATCATATAAAATAAATAAGCAAATGACACTATATTAAACTAAAATTAAAACTTAACGTGTTTTTCTGTGTCATGTGATTGTATTGCTCAATTTTATTGCCAATTTGTCACATGCAAGAATTATCTGGTAACAAGGAATTGTAATTGAAGAAAAAAATTTTTAGAGTGTCTGTGGACTTGTCTGTGAGGAACTATCCTGATGCATGATTAGTGTGATTGGACCTGTCCCTCTGTGGATGGCACTGTCCTTCCTAGGCAAGAGGGCATTGGCTCTTCATGAAAAGTAGCTGACCATGAGTCAGGAAGCAAACAAATAAGCAACATTTTCTGTGGTTTTGGCTTAAGTTTCTGCTTGAGTTTCTATCAGGAAACTTTTGGCCATGGTATTTATCACAGCACACAACATTTAAAAAGAAAAGTAGCTATATTCAAAAGAATTTCTTGAAAAATCTTCCTCATTTACTAAACTGAATTATTTTCTATTTCAATATTTTTACATTAATTTTAGCTTAAACTTATATATTCTTTCCACTGTTACTTTGTATATTTGCAGACATTTCAAAAGGATAGTTTCTGAACTCAATCATGGTTGAAAATGGATTCCATGTTATGGAATTTGGACTGTGCACCTGGCTCAGAAGTTTTAAACAAAGATTTCTACCTCAGACATTCTAAATATAACGTTATTTTGATTTTGATTTGATAAATGAAATTTTGATTTTTTTTCCAAAACTATTATTGTGACCTATTTTATAATTTGTTAATCTATCATGTTTAGCAATACTGTAATTGTCATAGGAATTACCTTAATTACTTTTCTATTTCTGTGATGAGACACCATGAGTAAGGCAACTGATTTAAATAAAAACGTGATTAAATATGGCGTACATTTTAAGAATGGTAAAGTTCATGATATCAGAGCAAGGGGGTGGCATTTGAACACCTGAGAGTTTATATCATCCTCTCCAAGTACAAGCACTGACAGAAATAACAGTAGTGGAGTAAATCTTCTGAAAGCCCACAAACACTGTCATACTTCCTCCAACAAGGTCATACTTGCAACTCCTTCACAAACAGTTCCACTAGCTGAAAATCATTAATTCAAATAGATAAATTTAAGGGAACCATTCTCTTTCAAGTCACCATAGAAATATAGAATTACTTTATTGTGCTCATTGCTGTGATATCCAAATGAAAAAGTATGTGAATTTTAAAAATTATCATAGTTTACAGTAGCATGGCATCAGAAATCTGAAGATGTTGGTAATTCCCAGTTCTTAGAATCTCACTTCTACTGTTTCTGTAATTGACACTGAAAATGACAATTTTAAAGTTTTCATATAAAATGCATTTTATTAGATAATAACTTATTTGTAAATATGGAATTATAAGAATTTAAAATATATAAAAATATTTGAATCCTTACTTTTGTACTTAGCTTTAATATCAAAGATGAAGGCTATTTGTATCAACTGGGGTATTTTTCATTACTTCTAATATCCAGTCTCCTACAGATAAACAATAGATTAGTTCAAAATGAAATAAGCTACTGTCTGATTTTTAATTTCTTACGTATTTGTTTGTCAGGAAATCTACTCATCATGTTACATAGTGATAGCTATTTCTGTATTCTAGTTGTTGCTCAAAACAAGCTATAACTTTGTGAACTCCTGTAGTTTCAGTAAGCCTAAGCTTGTAGTGAATTCTGTTATGATTTAACAGTCTGTATATAAAAATCGTTGTATTGCAAAAGCATGTGGTGAAATTGTCATGTAGGCCAAACATGTTTTATGACCTTCCTTAATGTTTCTCAATAACCTAGTTCCTAAATATCAACCTGATTTCAATTTCTAACATGGAATGCCTTCTGAGCTTTTAGTAATATCATATTACAAAACGATGGTCAATATATCAAATTTATAGCCACATGTTCCCCAATTAGTATGTAATTTTACATTTGTTTTCAAAGACTTAATTATAATAACAATAGACATATTTACTATATAAGCTCATGTCAGAGTTAATGAGGATCATATTTACCTATCTGTTAATGCAAAACATTTCTTGCTTCTACTTAGATTGTGCAAGCAAATCTTAGGGAATTATATAAAACCGTATCCAAACAGGATGACAATCGGGTTTTGAAGTGTCAATTCTCTAATAGTATTTTGAAGTAGTATTAATTTAATCAAAATCAAAACGAGTTTTATACTGTTCCAAACTGAATATCTTCTGACCACAGCCTTCATTCTAAATAAAATAAAGTAAAAAATCAAAAAACAAAACTAATAAAATTCTACAATATCTATTTTTTTTACTTTCCCATAAATTTTTAAAAATGACAATTTGTTGTTAGGTACATTTATTTGATCTGTTTTGCATGAATTTCTTTTGTTTCATTAACGTATTTTACCAGAGTTGTGAATTATGGTTTCTAAATTTTTATCTTATTTGATCCTTGCTTCAACCCATAATTAGAATATTTTTCAGAATTAACATTCAATATTGAATCAAAATAATGGATTATGTCTACTTTTTACCTGTGCCTTTATACTACTCTCTTAACTTAAATCAAGTCTTAGATGAAAATCAGCAAATGTAACTAAATTGTGCTTCAGTCAATGTGAAACACACACATGGCTTCCTGTCATGCACATTTTGTTGTTGATTCATGGAAGCAGATTAAAAGTGAGTACTATATTAGTCTTACTAAAAGATACAGATAATGATGAAATTAATTGTTAATATTAATTCAAAAGAAAAAAGAAACATGAGTATATTAATAAGGACATTTTTTTAAGATTTAGAAAACTGAGCATTCGTAAAGATGTGTAGTATTAAAAGACAAATATCTTTACTAATCTCAGAGAATAATTATAATATGGAGGGAATAAATAATGGATTTGAATTTGTAAGATATATCATTAACAATACTTTTGAAACTCATACCCAATCATTGTGCAGAGAGTCTAAATGAGAGGTCTCCATTGGGATTCTCCTCTCAAAGATAAAGGAATCCCATAGAAAAGAAGGAAGAAAGATTGTCGGAGTCAGTAAATGAAGGACAAAAGGATCAATCATATGTTCCACCAAATCAACTAAGCAGACATCCTATGTACTCCCAGAGACTGAAGCAGCAACCACAAGGCTTATATGGGTCTATATCGTGTGTTCTGTGTACATGTATGGCTCTTAGCTCAATGTTCCCATGTCTTGTCTTAATGTATATTGTTTTGTCATGTCTGGTCATAGTCTCTAGAGGCCTGCTCTTTTATGAAGAGGAGACAGACAGGGACTGTATCTGGAGGAGAGGAGAACCCTCTATTTTAATTTTGGCATTTATTATGCTTTATTTAATTGAAAACAATTTTTGATATATTATAATCATGCTTTCCTGCCCCCTAATTTGTCCCACATCCTTTCAACGTTCTATCTATTCAACTTTGTTCTTTTTCTCTGTGTAAAAACAAAAAGCAAAAAGAAAAACAAGGAAAAAAAGAAAAATTAAAATAAGAAAATAAAAATAAGAAAGCCCACAAAAATCTACCACCCTCAGACTGCGAGTACACACACTAAAAACAGATAGCAAAATACTCAACAACCCCCTCTCTGTCACATACATATTAACATAGATAGATAATAGATAGATAGATAGATGGATAGATAGATAGACATTAATCATATAGACAGATGAATGGATAGCAAACATCAATATAGTAAAATAAATGAATCTGAGCCATTTAAAAACTCCCACCTACTAATTTGATATTAAAAGTAATATTTATAATTAATCTATGTTCCAGAATTCTGGCTTAAACCTGTGCAGGTCTTGTGTGCTGCCAAGCCTCTTTGAGTTGTTTCCAGAAAACAGTGCTTCTTTGTAGTCATTCATAACTTCTTGCTCTAAAACATTTTCTCCTTGCCTGCACAAATGATGTTTTCTTAAGAGACAATTGAGAGAAAAATTTTTGGTCATTACCCACATTTAAAAAAATCCAGCCCCACTCTTTACTATTGACATGACTTTGTCAGTAGTTACAGTATAACATTAAACAGCTGTTTTTATCCACTAGAAAACCAAAGTTCATAATGATATTTGCATGTCATGACACTAATATTAATATATTAAATTCTGTCTTTGATGCTCTTAAACAAACATTTAAATCATAGAGGTAGATTTTAACTTGTTAAAAATACTTAATAATTCAAGGTGAAGTAAGTTTATTTCATTTCAGTCAAATTCCTCTATTTTAATATTGTTCAAACTTATGAAGATATGTTTAGGGGAAGGACTATGTAGTAGAATTGAGTTTGTAGAATCCTATCATTGTGACAGGATTCCAGCAAATAAAAACTTAACAAAGAATAGATATATTTGACTCACACTTTCAGAATTTGTAGTCCATAATGAATAGGGCAGAAGATCATGATCATTTTAATACAGAGTAGTGAAGGATGCTCAGTTCTCATTGCAGGGTCAGAGAGGAAGGTCATGCCAGGATCCCCAAATCACCTTGAAGAGCTTGCCAATAACAAAGCATGCTTCTATTCTCACTACTTAAATTCTCTCTTACCTTTCCAGACTTCTCCTAGTTGGTATGCAAGCCTGCAACATAGAAACTTAGATAAACATTTTAGATGTCACTGTTAAAAGGTAGAAGGGATTTTCGAGGGAAATTGTGACTAGTTGATATATTTTAGCATGTCTTTTTTTGGACTTAAGATTGCTAAGTAGTATACAAAATTTGCCGAAAGTCATTTACAAATGAGAAATGGCTTCTTGATTTGTATTAATTTTCCACTTTCCCTTACTTAATTAAACTTAAATAAAATGGAAGCCCTTTATGTCCAAAGTTATCTAAGATTGGATTGTTAAATTATGTGCTAAATAATTGAGAATTGAGAACTGTTAATCTCAGTAATATTTTTCCAAAGGATACAGAGAAGGCAACTGAAATATCAAAAATTAGTAAATAAACAGGAAAATATAGAACATCAGCATAAATTATTTGTATTGTTGTAGAAGTTGCAAAATATGACCATGTTTTTCTAAAGAGTTATACTGTATATCATAACTCTTCAATGTGGACAGGGTGGCAGAAATTCTTTTTTTAAGTATATTTTCTTTAAAGAACTTAGAGGAAAAAATGTTCAGAAATGCCCTATAAATTGGAGGGGTTGGCCCTGAGATAACTAAAAACATGTCAATTCTAGGATCCAAGGCTTCTCTTACATTAAAGAGCCTTGAACAGTGCAATTCAAAAGAAAAAGTACTAAGGACAGTTCTCACCAGACAGAAGGGTAATTTCAAAGGCCATGCAGGTACTGTGTTTTCAGTTGTTTCCCTTTGATTCATTTATAGTGTTCTTTATTACTCATTGCTAATTGTTTAATAATAATTAACAACAAGTGACTAACAATAACAATTTTTAGCAAGTTGACTAACAATAACTCCTGTAAATGATGATACTTTCATCATCACAGACATCTTAAGGTTTTGTCAAACTAACATAGTGATTTAGTACATTTTTACTTCACTAGAAAGACCCATTCTATGTCATAAATAGTTTATAATATAATGGCAAAATAATATGTTTATTTTAGAATATTTTAGTTACAGCCAGTTTCAGAGATACTGTAAGCATCACATGTCAGTACATTCAAGACCTGTATTCTGCAGTATTATAGATGGCTGGGCTTTAAGCTTTGGTGCTCAGGATTTTCTTTTCTTTCAACAATGTATTAGTTAGAGAAGGCAAAAAGGAGATTACTTGGTGTAATAGGCAGAACATCCCCTCAAACTGCCCATACCTTAATCCCTGGAACCTGCAAATAGATATCATTACTGTGCAAAAGGGAATCTGTAGATGTAATTTTATTTATAGGCTTGAAAATGGGGAGATGATCCTGGATCATCCAGATAGCTATAATTTAATCACATTAGCTCTCAAAATCAGAGAATTTCTACACAGAGACAGAAGAGATGGAGCAAGTCAAAGATTCTTAGCACAGGAAAGAAATTTGATGTTCCTGGGCTGACTCAAATGTAAGGTCATGTTTTCAGGGAAGAGACATGTATAGACTTGTCATGAATAGTCTAAATACTACAAGAAAATAAGTCTCTCTTTTTTTGCACTATATTCAAAGTAGCCGGCCTTTTGACTAAGATAGCATACATCACACACTACTCCAGAAAGAAAACCAGTTTACTTGATAACAAGTTAATAATTGTGAGAGATTAAAATATCACAGTCATGTGAGAAAACACATACATGAGGCCAGATGCTGATAAAATACTTTTATGTTCCCTTAATCTGCTAGGTATACTGACACACTAGCTAAAACAGTACTCCAGATATTGTTTTTCTACTATGTGCTTTCTATTGCAAAGAATTAAGGAAGTAACTATAATTAGACACTCACAAGATTCAAACTCATGATTTCAGAAAGACCGAGGCATGGTAGTATATGCCTTTTAGGTCATTCCTTAGGAGACACAGGCAGGTTGAACTCTGAGTTTGAGACTGCCCTGAAAAATATATAGCCAGTACTCTGTAATAGAAAGATATCTGAAAAAAAGAGGAAGGAAGAATGGGAGGGAGGGAAGGAGCGAGGGAGGCAGGGAGGAAGAAAGGAAGGAGGGAAAGAAGAAAGGAAGGAAGGAAGGAAGGAAGGAAGGAAGGAAGGAAGGAAGGAAGGAAGGAAAGAATGAATCACAAGTGCTTCTCATTCATAAGTTATGATATCAAAAACATGAGTTTGAAGCATGGATTATTTTTTCCTAGAAATTTACATGTACTTGTCATTTAGTCTCTATCTTCAAAATTACCAAATATTAAAATGTTTTCACCCAACCAAGGGACAGAAGCTGTTGACTCCTGTGGTTGAATTAGAGAAAAGTTGGAAGAAGCAGAGGAGAAGAGCGACCCAATAGGAGGACCAGCAGTCTCAATTAACCTGGACCCTTGAATTATCTCTGACACTGGATCACCAACCAGGCAGCATAAACCAGCTGATATGGGGCCCCCAACACATATACAGCAAACGACTGCCTGGTCTGTGTTCAGTCAGAGAAGGTGTGCCCAACCCTCAAGAGACTGGAGGTCTCATGGAGTTTACAGGTCTGGTAGGGTGGGGAGGGGAGGGAGGGAGTGGATGTGCGGGGTGGGGGGACATTCTCATAGAGACAGGAGGTGGGAAAGAGATATGGGATGGGGAACATTCAGAGGGCAGACCGGGAGGGGGATAAAATCTAGAGTGTATTAAATAAAAAAGATTAAATAAAATTTAAAATAATAAAATATTCTCATTTTTCTCCTATTGTAATGGAGGGATTAGGAAAGGAATGCTCTAAAGTCAACTTGTATACAAATTAAAATTCTTAGGTTCTACTTTCAGATTTTTTTCTTACTTCTTCTGAAATGCCACTAGTTTTAAACTATATCAGCTGGGTGGGATGAAATTATTATATCTCCCACTGTTGTGAGTATGATAATAATATCTGGCATTTGGTATATCCCAAAATGTTATATTTGCAGCCTGCTGCTATGTAAATATCCCAACTGCAATTAATGCCACTCATTGTCATCGTAGTGCTTTGGTATGTGAATGTAGCTACAGAAGCTCATTGCTCAGTTTGCCCTTTAATGTCAGGTAAATCACAGTATTACTGAGAAAATAGCTTAGATCAAAGAAAGCCTAAACATTCAAGTCAATTAATTCATGAATTTCAATAGCCAGTAGATGGTGACTCTCTAATTTATTTTCAATTTTGACAGTTGAAGCTGAAAATACATGAGTGGAGAAAACTGTATGTGTGAAGCATTACCTGAAGGAGGAACTGATCTTCACTGCAGCTCCAGTTCTGCAAATTTCACAAACTTACTCAAAGGTACAGGGAAGATAGACGAACTAGGAAAAATAAATGAAAGCAAATCTAAATTAAGACAACATTGATAAAGTCCAAGAATTACTCTTCACACTGTAATATTTTTAGATTCTGATTTCATGTGTATTAGAGTAGACAGTCTGTTATATTATTCATCAAATGTAGTAAGGATTAAATTAAAATTAATAAGCCATAATATTTCTTATTTGTCTCCTGTTTTTGAATTCTAATACAAATGTGCTGAAATGGACATCTTCTATAAATAAAACTGGGCATTATTCTTCCATGTTAATGGCAACTTCAATGTTAGAAATTCTCTACTGTATTACACTAACAACCTTAAAATGAAAGTTATATTGCTGTTGTTCTTGTGATAATGATTTTGGCTGCTCATTTCAAATATAAGTTTCATTTAGCTAAAGTTATCAGTTGAATATTTAAAATAAGAATAATATTATCACTTTCATGTTTTTAATTAAAATCACCTTTCTATACATTTGCTGTAATTTAGTAAATATCTACTGTAATAAACAGTAATAGTAAAAGGATATTTTTCTTTTACTATAATTTTGTGGATTCCGTACTTTGCTGCTTGCCTTGGTATCTTGTGGAGATAACTCAGTATACAAAGGCAAAGGTATGCTAAAGGGCTAAGGTACCTGCTTTATGGCATGGAAGAAAAAAGTGGAAAAATCTGGTTTGTAGATGCATTCAAAAGCATCCTCAAGAGATCTGAATGGACCTTTTACATAGTAGATTAACTTCATTTTAGGCATTCTTTTTGAAGTTGTCATCAATGAGTTTATTTTCTCTATTTTTTGCTCAGTAAATTAATAATTGACATATACAGGTTCTTCATTTAGAAAGAAAATTTTTGTGATATTTTGCTTAGTTTGTCAGTTTGTGATTGTGTGTTTATGTAGTAATTTTTGTGAACATTTAAGTATAGCATCCTGTCATCTGAAAGTATGAAAAATATAACTTTTATATTTGCTATTCATGTACCTTTTTATCTCCTTTTCATATTGTATACATATAGCATGTATGTGTATGTATATACACATATATACACAAGTATCCATAAAACTGAAATATTCACACAAACACATGCAGACAATTGTATACAATATATATGGATACACATCCACTACTAAATACATTCAAACAAGATTTGTACACTTAATTTGAGTAAATACTCAGGATAAACTTCTCATTAAATAATTTCTATGTTATACAGTAGAAGTCAATTATTACTGGCTTCAACAAAGTACTATTGGCACAGAATGGGTATAGTGACCTAGTTTCTTATTTCTCTAAATTTTGCTTGGATGGACAACATGTCTACTTAGTTACCCAGAATTGTGTGAAAGACAATAAGAAAATGGTATTGATTCTATTCTTCCTTGATAAGAAAAATAAAATAATAATAAAAAGCAACCAAAGAAGTGTATGCTTTCATGGTTCTCCTTACTTGTATATTTTTTTAAACCAAGTTTGCCCTTGCCATTGGCTTCCTGAATGCTGTGACAGGCAATTGTTGCCTTCTTCTTGGTTTGTGTCTGTAGGGTTGCAGATTGTGCATCCACTCTCTTTCATAAAATTAAAGACTATTAGTCACAATGAAAGATTCTCTTGATATCTCATTTTTAAAACTTTTACTCATGATACTAATGTTTTACAACATATCCTATGACTGTAAATGCCTTATGAATCTAATCCTAGACCCTACTTCAGGAGCACAAGCATCCTTGTTACAACAAATAGAATTCTGGATGCTATACCCTCAGTTCAAATGTGTATCATCATTACAAACAGTTTTCTAAAATATATCTCTCACCATTGCAACATTGCGTCAAAATATTAGAATTTTCTGAATTTAGGTCCCAAAAGGTAAGTAATAGGGACAATTTCTTTACCACTTTCCACAGGAATTAAGAAAGTTATTATTTAAAAAAAAACAGAAAAGTATTAATGAATCATAATTGGTATTCTCAAGACAATGATTCAATGATTTTTTTCCACCCTGAAAAAGCCAGCAAGTAAATACGTTTTAGTAGGAAAATTGATGTGGATTTTATGTGTCTGGCAAATGCAATGGGACCATATGGAGCAATGTGTCTTTCTATGCAATTTTGAGTTATTTTTATAAAGTAGATATCTATTCTGCATGTTCTTCTGACAGGAATAGTAGGAGGGGTGTCTCAGTCACAGTCCCACACATACCCTCTGCTTAGAGTGAGGGTGGATGAGAAGGTGGAAAGAAAAAATTTAAGGAGACCCATAGAGAAGCAATGTTAACAGTCCTAAGGGATAAGAGAATAGCTTTAAAAAGCTGTCACACGGTGAAAATAGAGAAGATTGGGTGGGTGCATGAGAAAATTGACAGTGCATGGTAATTTGGATTTAAATAAAGAGAGATGGAGGAGAATTCAAACTCTCAAGAGTATTTTTAATGAACAAGATGGGTCAATGAGAAGATGCTGAATATAAAATAATTCAAACTCTGAAGGAATGAAGAAATGGATTTTTACTGGAACCGAAAATCAAAGAAAAATTGTCTTCAATGTCTTCTATTGAGAATCCTCAATAGTAGAATTGAAAATGGCTAAGAAGCATTTAAGGAAATGTTTAACATCCTTAGTCATCAGGGAAATGCAAATCAAAACTACTTTGACATTCCATCTTGTATCTATCAAAATGGCTAAGATCAATGTTAAGCATGACAGCTCATGATTGTGAGGGGGTGAAGCTAGGGAACACTCCTCCATTGCTGATGCAAGTGTAATTTTATATAGCCATTATAGAAATTAATATCACAGTTCCTCAGAAAATTGGATTTTGATCTATCTCAAGACCCAACTATATCATTATTAGACTTATACACAAAGGGTGCTCCATTCAACCACAAGGACTGTTACTCAACTGTATTCATTGTGGCTTTGTTCACAACAGCCAGAAATTGGAAAACTGAGGACTAGATGTTCCTCAACTAAAGAATGGATAAAGAAGATATGGTACATTTATACAACAAAGTATTACTCAGCTGTGTTTAAATTTCTAGGCAAATCAATGCCACTAAAAAAATTAATAATCATAACTAAGATAACCCAGATCCATAAAAACAAATATGTACTCACTTAATAATGGATATTAGTTATTAAGTGAGTGATAATGAATCTACAATCTGCAGTTCCAGAGAGGTTAAAGAAAGTGGAGGGGCCATGAACCTGTCTGGGAAGGGGGAATAAAATAAATTTTGCTGGTGTACTTGAGGAAGATGGGAATGGGAACTGGAGGGATCAGGTGTGGAGAGATGAAGGTAGAGAGTTCTGACAGAAACAGATGGAATTGGAAGTGTCATTTGGAAACCTAGTTCAGTATAATCTTTCTGGAATCTGAGGGTGACCCCAGTGATTAATGGTAGATATTGGGTTTGGACAGGCCGTCTTTTGTGATTTAGCAAGGAATCTGGTGGTATGACTGGGTCACATTTTTTTAGCTGATGGTAGAGGGAGTCCTCTGGAAATCCATAAATATTCTAGGCTAATGCTAGGACAGACAGTCAATCTCTGAAAACTGACAGTGGGTCCAGCTCCCTAGTACAACATCTGGACAGTTCATTGAATGTAGAAATGTAGAGCTGGTGCCTCCATGGAGCCTTTACCTTAAGTTCTACTGCTTTTGCCATATCAAAGTTACTCTGTAGACTACAGAACGAGAGACCTGATTCCAGACCAGCCATAAAACCTTCAACCTTAAATCTTCCCCTGCCTACATGATATGTTCTAGCAATGGTGGTATAGCACTCTTGGATGTGGCCAACCAATATTTAGTTTATCATGAGGCCCAAGAAATAAGTAGAATCTCATGTGCTTAACTGTGTGTATGGCCAGAAACTGAAGAACGAATTTCCCAGAAATCTAGGGTAGACCCAAACCAGACTGTCAAAAAGAAAGAAAGAAAGAAAGAAAGAAAGAAAGAAAGAAGGAAATATTTCCTAATATTATTCTGTTGTACTCATAGATTGGTACCTTGTCCAGGTTTCATCTGTAAGGCTTTTCCTGGCAGCAGATGGGAAGAGATGCAGAGACTCACAGCCAGACATTGTGCACAAAGAGAGGCTGTATTTGAGGTCTGCTTTGGCTTCCTCCCCTAGAAGATTGGGAACCCTTCAGAAGGGGATAGTAGGAGTCAGAGGAGATGGAGAACACCAGGAAAACATGGCCCTCCAAATCTAATATGGAGGGTTCACATAGGTTCACAGATACTGAGGTGGCAAGAACAGGGCTTATTTGGGTCACCTGCAGAAATAATATGTGATTACTTTTGTCTTTTTTTTGTTTTTTTTTTGTTTTTTTTTTATTGGATGATTTATTTA
>NW_021604564.1:29526461-29527288 GCF_004785775.1 Grammomys surdaster | reverse complement strand
CCCCTCGCCCCTCCTCCTTCTTCTCTGTGGATGTAACCTCTATCTACACCCCCCCACTCCCACCTCCCCACCCTCAAAATTCCCACCCCCTGGGGCATCCAGCCTTCATGAGGTCAAGGTTCTCTTCTTCCACCTATGCCCAGCAGGGCCCTCCACTTTTACATATTCAGCTGAAGCCCTGGATCCCCCCCTAAGTGCTCCCAGGCTGGTGGTTTAGACCCTGGGAGCTGTGGTTGGTTGGTATTGTTGCTCTCCTCATGGTGCCACAAACCCTTTCAGCTCCTTCAGTCTTCACTCTAACTCCTCTATTGAGAACCCCATGATCAGTTCAATGGCTAGTTGTGAGCATCTGCCTCTGAATATGTCTGACTCTTGAAGGCCTCTGAGGAGATATCCATATCAGGCTCTTATCAGCATGCACTTCCTGTCTTCCACATCAGCATCTACCTTTGGTGATTGCACATGGGATAGATACTCAGGTGGGGTGGTCTTGAGACGGCCCCTCCTTCAGTTTCTGTCCCTCACTTTGTCTCCATATTTGCTCCCTTGAGTATTTTGTTGCTCCTTCTAAGAAGGACCGAATCACCCTCACTTGGTCTTCCTTCTTTATGGGCTTCATGTGGCCTGTGAGTTGCATCTTGGGCATTTCAAGGTTCTAGGCTAATATCCAATAATCAGTGAGTGAATACCATGTGTCTTCTTTTGTGATTGGCTTACCTCACTCAGGATGATAATTTCTAGTTCCATCCATTTACCTAGGAACCTCTCGAATTCATTGTTTTTAATAGCTGAGTAATACTCCATTGTGTAAATATACCACATTTTTT
>NW_021604564.1:29525254-29526061 GCF_004785775.1 Grammomys surdaster | reverse complement strand
GTGTTCTTTTGTGATTGGCTTACCTCACTCAGGATGATAATTTCTAGTTCCATCCATTTACCTAGGAACCTCTCGAATTCATTGTTTTTAATAGCTGAGTAATACTCCATTGTGTAAATATACCACATTTTTTGAATCCATTCCTCAGTTGAAGGACATCTGGGTTCTTTCCAGCTCCTGGCTATTATAAATAAGGCTGCTATGAACATAGTTGAGCATATGTCCTTATTATATGTTCGAACATCTTCTGGGTATATGCCTAGGAGTGGTATAGCTGGATCCTTGGGTAATGCTATGTCCAATTTTCTGAGGAACCGCCAGACTGATTTCCAAAGTGCCAAATTACCCTATTAAAAAATGGGGTATAGAGCTTAACAAAGAATTTTCAACGGAAGAAACTCGAATGGGCGAGAAGCATCTAAAGAAATGTTCAGCATCCTTAGTTGTCAGGGAAATGCAAATCAAAACAACCCTGAGATTCCATCTCACACCAGTCAGAATGGCTAAGATTAAAAACTCAGGTGATAGTAGATGCTGGCAAGGGTGTGGAGAAAGAGGAACACTCCTCCATTGTTGGTGGGACTACTTTTGTCTTTTTATGTCACTCCTTACAGGAGGAGTGGCTGTATCTCTGGCTTTTTTGGCTGTTTTTGAGATTTTTCTCTTCCTTTGAATTGTCTTGTATTGCCTTGATATGAGGGCTTTTCTCTCTCTCTCTCTCTCTCTCTCTCTCTCTCTCTCTCTCTCTCTCTCTCTCTCTCCCTCTGTGTGTGTATGTGTGTGTGTGTGTGTGTGTGTGTGTGTGTG
>NW_021604564.1:29489784-29525154 GCF_004785775.1 Grammomys surdaster | reverse complement strand
GGTCAGGGTGTATTAATTAGAAGAAGTATCTATTTTAACAACAATAATACAAAGAACAAAGTCTTCATCTTTGACCTAATAATTCATAATAGGTATGACTGTTGTTTGACAACCCTCTAGGCTTGGAAATGCCAAAAACCAATGTGAGAATGTCAACAATGTAAATTTGACCCAATTTTCTCTCTGCTATGGTAAATCATAGTTGTCTGAATGGTAGTTACTTCTCAGCAAGAGGTAAGCCTGCACATGTCCAATTGTATGAATGTTTATTATACATCATGTAGGAAAAGCAATCTATTAGAACTGAATTCTAAGGAAATAAGCACCTCTGACAAAGTATGGCAGAGCTGTCATCTCAAGCATCTTACAATGGATAGCTGTAGTTACAATGTCGAAGCTGTGCTGAACATGCAGCTGCAGTCTAGATGTGTACAGTTGTGAGAGGAAAACATGGTCTTGTATTCTAATATCTTTAGTTAAGACATTGGTAATCTTGGGGATTTATAAATATTCTTGTTCCAGTTTATGGTAATTTACAACTAAAAATGGTATTTTAACTATTGAACACTGTGTTGGAGTGACTATTATTAATGTTTATGGGGATAGGCATCTGTCTTTATGTGCTTCTAGGTTCTGCTTCCTGTGGCCAAACACCGTTGGACACTGTAACTGCTTCAAATATTGGACAATAATAGAATAGGTATTGTTGATCTAATGTCAGTTAGTACTGCATGGCTCAGGCTCTACAGTGTGCATGAGTGTTTAACAATACTTTCTTGCAGTGTGTTTCTGCACTTTTATGGCCTCCAGACTGGTCTGTATTGAAGAAAGCCTTCATCTTCTCTTTAGGATATCTTAAAATTACTGGTCAGGGGTATAATAAACAAAATCTGTATTCAAGAGTCACCTCATTTTCTCTGCTTGAGACTAGAGAACATAACACATTACACCTTCTTTTTGAGATAATGTCACATGTAGACCTAAATGTCCTCAAAATAAAAATATAGCTGAGAATAACCATGAGATACTGTTTCTCCCGTCTCTGTTTTTCAGCTGCTAAGAATAATGTAGTGTGCTACCCTACTTGCCACAAAATATATTTAAACTATTAATTATACCTCATAATGTGCATATATCTACTACCTATTTCCTTATGAAATTAGCAAAAAATATATGTTCATTGTTAATTTTGTTGTAATAATCACAATTATATAAAAGACTACTTAGTTTCTTTCAAGTAACACCTCTAACACATATACAATAGCAGGATAACCAGATTATATAACACGTTTCTGTCTCAGATACCACACTGACAAAATATTAAATATGAATAGAAGTAAAATATTGTATTAGTATAATAAAGAGATAAATCTTCAATATTCTATTTTAATATAAAAAATCTAAATGTGAAATGCAGTGATTTATCTTAAAATGGGAAGCAAATATGAGTTAAGTCAGTTTAATATTTTGTAGAGTTAAATCCTTGACTCTGGAACACTGAAAATAAAAGAAGCCTGAGAAATGTCTTAAGAGCTAAATGCATTTTAAACCTAAGAATGGGGAAGGTTAGGCTGGTATAGAAGAGAGACAAAGAAAGAAAGAGACAATTTTAAAGCTGATGGGCTTTATGTGCCCTGGTTATAGGAACTGTGTTAGGCTCTCAGAGTTATTAGAAAAATTGAGTAGGGCACAAACTTTGTTAAATTATATATTAGCATGTAAGTGCAGAAGCTTTTCTCATAATTCTACAAAGAGACCCATTTGGAATGAAGCAGGGATTATAGTTTAATTCAGGAAGCAGTTGTAGGAATAATTTTTAGGAAACTTAAAACCAGTTATCTTATTTTCTAGACAAAAGTGTTCTCGCTGAGTTAGGAAGGCTTTGGAGACAGTAATTAGCTATGCCTTCCAAACTGGTGTTTTATTTTCCTAACATGGTAAATCTTCTAGTGACAAATTACTATTGAAGTCTGTCAGGCTCATTCATTCCAGAAAATGAATATTTTCCTAGATGCAAGTAAATAATTTCCTTGATTTAAAGAAGTTCATGAATAAAGGAATCACAGCCTATCATTCTTCAATATAATAGATAGCATAATGAAAAAGTAAAATAAATGTATATCCTCATTAAAATTCAAGTATAGCCCAATACTAAATGATGGCCATGCTTGTGGTTTCATTATAAGTACTGTGGTGGTTTTAATAGGCTTGGCCCAGGGAATGGCACTATTAGGAGGTGTGTTTAGGAAGTGAGACACAGTGGTGGTGTGTAAGCTTTGATTGAGATACTTACGTGAGTTGCCTGAGAGATTCAGTCTTCTCCTGTTTGCCTTTCGAACAAAATGTAGAACTTTCAGCTCCCCAAGAACCATGCCTGCCTGGATGTTGCCATCTATGCTTCCAGCCATATGGAAAATAGACTGAATCTCAGAATCAGTCAGTCACTCCCTATTAAATTTTGCATTTATAAGAGTTGTCTTCATCGTGGTATCTCTTCACAGCAATAAAACTTTAAGACAAGCACCTGTCTCATTTGGCAGATAGATTGTCTGAGCAATGGTGTCTCTTAATGGCCTGCCCACTATGTCTTTGCAGTAACAAAAATTCTACATTTCCCCTTTTCCCCAAAAATCTGTTGATAAAAGCAGTAAAAAATTCAATAATCTGGAAAATCAGAATCAGTTTAAGTTGCTCAATTACATTTAAGATAACTGAGTATACTGAGACATCATGTTAAGTGCTTTATTTATGAACCAAATAAAGAAAAATTACTATATGCTAATATGGTAACTTTTATTAACTATACCAATACAACCATTTGAATTTTCTTATTACTAAATATGGATCTTTTTTCATCTCTTAAAAGTTTCATTTGATCCTCATAATTGTCATCTGAAGGCTGATTAGTTGATGGACCTTGGACAAAGGTAAAGGTTCAGTTTCACACAGATTTACAATGATGAAGAAATATGATAGAAGCAATAGCTGGGCAGAAGTTACACTGACATCTGTTCCTAAACTTAGCTGCATAAAACACATTTAAAAAGCTAGAGATTTGCCTCTGTCATTAAGAGCCCTCGTTGCTCTTGCAGAGGACATGAATTATGTTATAATTGTTGTTTGTAGCTTATTGGTCTTGATAAATTAAGTGACCTACAGTTGCATTCTCTTCACAGAAAATAAATTAATTTCATTTTAATATATTGCTGACAACAAAGATGGACTCTGTATATTTATACAGAATAGATATATAAATATATGATAGATACATAGATAAATAGATGATAGATATATAGATGATAGATATATAGTTAGATGATAGATTAGATAGATAGATAGATAGATAGATAGATAGATAGATAGATAGATAGACAGACAGGCAGACAGATAGTGCTTCTCTGCTACTTGAGATTTCTTTGTTGAGAACTCCTTATTTAGCATTGTGTCACAGTTTTTATTTAGTTTATTTGCTGTGTTGCAGTCTAATTTCTTGAGTTCTTTATATATTTTGGATGTTAGTCTTCTGTCAGATGTACTAGCTCTCAAAATCTTTTCCCATTCTACAGGCTTCCATTTTTCCCTATTGATGGTTACCTTAGCCTTGTAAAAGCTTTGTAGTTCCATGAGGTCCCATTGTTCTTAGTGTCTGAGCTATTAGTGTTCTTCTAAGACAGTTGTCCTTTGTGCCAATGTGTTCAAGGCTGTTCCACAAATTCTCTTATATTAGTGTATCTGGTTTTATATTAAGGTCTTCGATCCAGTAGGACTTGGGTTTTGTGCAGTGGGATACATATGGATCTGCTTGCATGCTTGCATTCTTCTACATGCAGGTATCTAGTTATACCAGTACTATTTGTTGAAGATGTTTTCATTTTTCCAATGTATAATTTTGACTTTTTGTCAAATATCAAGCGTCCATAGGTATATGGGTTTCTTTCTGAGTCTTTGATTTAACTTCACTGATGAACATATATGCTAGTATCATGTGTTTTTTAAATACTATTATTCCATAGTATAGCTTAAAATCAGGAAAGGTGTTATCCTCAGAAGTTCTTTTATTGTAAAGGATTATTTTAGCAATCCTGGGTTTTATGTTCTTCCATATGAAGTTGAGACTTGCTCATTCATTTTCTATAAAAAATTGTGTAGGTATTTTGATGAGAATTACATTGAGTCCGTAGAATGCTTTTGGTAAGATGGTCATTTTTACTATGTTAATTCAACCAATCCATGAACATGAAATATCTCTTCCTCTTCTGAATCCTTCCTCAATTTCTTTTTTCAGAGACTTGAAATTCTCATCAATTTATCTCCATTAGTTGTCTTATTGCTTGAGCTAGAACTCCAGGCCCTAGGTTGAAGAGATAGGGAGAGAGCAGGAAAACCTTGTCCCTGATTTTAGTGGAATTGCTTTATGTTTCTCTCTATTTAATTTAATGGTGACTATTTGCATGCTGTATATTGCTTTCATAAGTGATAGGTATGTATATTGTGTTTGTGATCTCTCAAAGACTTTTAACATGAAGGGGTGGTGGATTTTGTGAAAAATTTTCAGCATCTAATAAAATGAATGTTTCTTTTTATTTTAGTTTATTTACATGGTAGCTTACATTGATGGAGTTTTGTATATTGAACCATCTCTTCCTCCCTGCGATGAAGCCTATTTGATCATGGTGGATGGTATTTTTATATGTTCTTCGATTCAGTTTGTGAGTATTTTATGACTTTTGCATCAATTTTCATAATTCATCTGATTTTCACAGTTGTCTTGGTTGAGCTTTTGTGTCATTTGGTATGAATTTGGCAATGTTCATTCTGTTTCTACTTTGTGAAGTAGTTTCAAGGAATGTTCGTAGTAGTTCTCTTGAATGTCTGGTAAAATTCTGAGATACACACTTATGCCCATGGCCTTTTTTATTTTTTATTTTATTTTTTTTAAGGGAGAATTTTTATGACTACTTCTTTTCCCTTAAGTTGGGTGAGTTATTTAAAATATTTACCTTATTTTTTTTTAAAATATAAAATATTTTTTTTATGTGGGGAAATTTTTTTTTTTAAATTTCTTTTTTTTTTGAACATGAAATGCTTTTTTTTATAGCATGTTTTACAAGGGGAGGGGGTAAGAGGGTCCAGGTGGTGGAAAAGTACAAAATCTTCTGGCGCACACCGGTAGGATTTGCTGAAGAATGCAGAGGCAGGAGGATCACGAGTTCGAGGCCAGCCTGGGCTACATATTTTACCTTATTTTGATTTAACTTTGAAATCTATCTAGAAAATCACCCATTTCACTTATATTTTCCAATGTTTTTAAATACAGGTTTTTTGAAGTAAAAGTTAATGATTTCTTGAATTTCTGAAGTTTCTGTTATTATGACTCTACTTTTTTTCCTGATTTTGTTAATTTTGGTACTGTCTTTCTCTCTGACTTTTAGTTTAGTTGGTTGAGGGTTTTTTGATTTTTCTTAAAAAATACAGCTGTTTGTTTGTCTCATTGATTTTTTGTATTTTTTCTTTGCTGCTAACTTATTGATAATAAGTGGATATATAATTATATAATAGGAACATATATGATAGATAGATGATAGATAGATATACAGACAGAATAATATGTATTTATCATGAATCTGTGGGTGAATGGGGTCTTGGATTGATTCTATAATCTTACCGTGTGGAAATGCTTCGGTACACATTCGTATGAAGTTGTGTCAGTGGTACACTGAATTTTTTAATAGTAATATTACTCAAAATGGATCATCTCAGTCACATAAAATATGATCCTAAATCTGAAGACAATTATGTAGGTAGGATAAAATCTCTTCTTCTCAATGTTCTGGTTCACAATCTCTTTGAACCCTAACTGTCAGTTATTGAATCCTCATTGAAATCCTGACATCCCTACTTGTTAACATTTCTGAGATTTGTCTTCACATTGTTCTGTGGCTGATATTTCTTGCAGGCTTCCCCTATAGTTACTGTATGACTTATATCTGCATAAAGACTTACCACTTCAGTTTAAAGGAAGTGAGCCACAATAAGGAACATATACTTAGGGCACAAGGTGAAACCCTTTTAAAGGGAACATCCTTTCTTCTCTAGACAGGGAACAACATCACTCTTCTTCAAGCCCCCTCATGACTCATAGAAACATAGAAAACATTATAACTCATTTGTTTTCTGGAACATCTCACAGTTTTCTCACTACCACTGTGTTCATCTACAGAATAATAGTTATATTTTCTATAACTCTATTATTACAAAATAGCAAAATTGCCTACAAATGTCTCTTTCTTACAAGGAAATAATATTTCTTTCAGTTTAATGCAGCTGGAAGAGGAATATATAATTTTCAAAAAGATTTTTTGTCCACAATATTTTGCATACACATTTCACACATCCATATTTATTTTTTCTCTACTAAAAAAAAATTCATTATATTTAAGAATTGAAAATGAATACATGTCGTTACTTTTTGCTCTAAAATTTAAAATTTTTATTAATTTGAAAGTTAATGCAAAGATCAGCTCAACATTTTATTCTTGGCAACCACAGACAAATTCAATTCCAAACACACTAATATATGTACATATTCTTATCATACCATGAATATCTACAAATAGGGATTTTTTTCAGGTTTTTGAGATTAACCATAATGTTCTGCTGTATAGTCTGAGAACAATGATGGCCCAGTCATTGAGTTCTACATGTACAGTTAGGACATGATACTCTTCTTTCCTTTAACTGGTCTTTCCTCTGTCAGGAAATCAGCATAACATTTTAGACATGTTAACACAAAGGACGTGTATATGGCTTATTAGGTTACAGGCAGAACTTTATACAATAGTAGCAGTATAGAAAACAACAGAAATATAGTAGTACATTGAATTTTTATGAAATATGATTGCAAAGTGATGAGAGATGTGAAAAATCTCAACAAATGAATTGTGAACAGTGCTTGCTAATGCTGCATGCTTTCAGACAGAAATAGGTTGATGTATACAATATAAAAATATTATTTTAAATTAAAAAAACCTTTGTGTTATCCTGCTATGATTGACAATACAATGTTAAAATGTAAAGACCTCATTATTCACATTCAGTCTTTGGAAATCTCAGTCATTGATCAGAGAACATGGATCCACCCTCTACCTGAATCAAGAATAGTCAATAGTAAAAACATGATTGAATTACTCCAAAATCCATGTAACCTCTTGTCAGAATTGTTTGCAAGCAACTTTGCTTTTTAATTTTTTATGACTGAATATAATAAGAGTATAAGCAGGGCATATAAACCTCTTATATTGGTGATATGTTATACTTTTTCTTATTGGTAAGGAAATTGAGATTGGCATTTAAATTATATTTTACTTTTTCAAAAATGAGCTCTCAAAGCATTTGTATGCATTTTTCCCTCAATGTTTTATACCCAGTGCTTAAATCCATATGATGTATACTAAGTTTTCAGTAAGTAATTATAGAATACCCCAAATCAAACTTTACTAGCCACTTAAAAATGTATCATCATTTCTAAATCATTTTGTCATATATAATTTTTAAATATCTTTTGCTGTTTGGTACACTTTGATATTTATATTTCTTTGAAAAAGTATTAATTAAATAAAATTTAAAAGTAATTATGCTTGCAAAAGTATACTTTTTTTGGAATGTTGTAGGGAACACTGTTTTTGGTTTAGATAAATAGTTCTAGACAGTCAGTTCTATAAGTCCACAATTCCAAATTTTCCTCATTTCCTTTTCTCTGGCAAATCCAACATTCTCTGAAAGATAAGTAAGAATTCCTAACCTTGCCTGAGAACTCCATGGTCCTGATTATCACACCTTTCCCTATAGAACACATTTTCATAGTTGTCTTCCAAGAAAGAGAACCGATGAAGAAAGTTAAAGTTCTCTTTTGAGCATACTCTTGGTTTTACAGTCCAGACACTTTAGGGTGAGGCAGGAAAATCACATGTTGGAAACCAACTTGCATTATGTAATAAGAGTCTCTCTCAGTACCTTTACTCACACTCACCTGTAAAATATTGTCCTTGGGAATATATGCTTTCTTGATGCTGCATATTCTTTGCACCTTGTGGTCAGAACACAAATTGGCCTGGCCCATGTTCGGGATGGTGTAATTTTGAGGAGCCACAGTGCTCTGGGTTTCCTCTCAGCCACTTCCTTTGCCACCCTTCCTCCTTCCCTTCCATGAAGCTTTGCTTCTCAATAACATTCCCAAATTTGCTTGCTACCATTTCCATCATGGTGTCTGTCTCTTGTGGAATCAAAGAGGCAAAGCCTGAATCTTTTGAAAAGGGAATGCATGTTTACCCAAAAATTTTCTAAAGATGATAATAGAAGAGTTTGAAATTGTTATTCCTTAAAAATGTTTACTTTTAATGTGAAAACTATATGTTTGCAAATATATTAAACTATAAGAGTAATGCTTAGAGACAGAGAAGATGAAATTTTATAATGAGCCATACAAAGAAGAATAAAATTATCAAAAAGCACAATCTACTGAAATATATGCTATTTTACATTGCTCCACTTAAACCCAGCATTATAAAAGAAAACATATTTGTAATGATTTCTGCCATTAAGTGAAAAATATGTATGTCAAGAATATCTCTAAACTAATAAATTAATTCAGAACAGTTTTTATATATGGTGCAAAAAAAGGATATGGAGGCTAATTCAGTGAATATTCAGGGAGAAATAGAACTGACTTCATCAGCAATATCTCTATGAATGAAGGAATGGATTAGGTATTGCTGAAGCTGAAATTTTTCTTATATAGAAAAGGCTAATTATCTACTGAAGAATTTATTCTTAGTTAATATTAATGCATATTTTATGACATCCTAAAACAATTAATTTTTTCAAATATTTATATTATAGATAATAACTGTACTAACCATTCCAGAGTAAACCATTGTCTGTTTATTTTGCCTGTTTATGTTTTAATTTATTAAGAATAAGTAAGTAAGTAACATACTTACACAATGCTTTTAGTCTTGGAAATGTAGCCAAGGCTTTCACTATGCTATATGGGTGCTTTTTGAGTTATATCCATAACCGGTTGTGTTTTATTTATAACAAATAACAGCAACATTCACATTTCCAGATTTCCATCAGTGTATTAGCAAGGACATTGCTGGAGAGGTGACAAATGGGTTTTGTAGTCTAAAGTACTAAATAAACAACAGAAGACCAAATGTATTTAAAATCACCAGACCAGTCTGATGTTATTAAGCCAAATCTACCTCACCTTATTTAATAATAAAAGAAAAGATAAAGCTAGAATTCTTTTTTTTATTGATGCTTACGCTTTATACTTGGAAACTGTTTTGGGAAAATCCACACAGCTTATCCAAATTACAATGCAAACAAAATAGAGATCTATATCTTGTTTACTTTTCTCTGTTAAAACTCAGTGCATCAGTATCAGAAACCTGGTATAAATACCAAAGTAGTGGAAGCTTAAAATCACAAAGCAATGAATGTGTGAGAATGGATATACTGGCAGGTACTGCTCATTTGGCTGGTATTCCTGAGATCAGATATATTGAGGAAAATTAAAATTATATACAGAAGATAACTGCTTGATCTCAGTGCTACTATTTGGTTTATGTATTTTTCTCTCTTTAATCATGTCTTATGCAGTATGGTGAATGAGGTAAGCCATAGCCTCCATCACCTTTGAAACCTTCACAGCACATATGGAACCAGGCCTTGGTAATTTAATGAACTGGAAATCTCTGACATGCTTCACTATGAATAAAATTTTATCTTGTTTTAAAAGTTCAGATACATAAATTAAAGATGGTGTCAGAAATGTTTCTTAAACAGTGATCAAAAGGTAGCATTTTGTAAATATCCCCTCTCCCCTGCCTTGATGAAATGGAAATCGTTCTCAGAGCATTTCCATGGATGTGGAACAGCAGATAGTCTGATCCACTAAAAGACCAGTAGTGATATAATTACAGTCAGATTCAGAAAGGAAGAGATTTTAGCTTATATTCTCTCCAAGAGTATTGTCCATACCATCATACCCAGCAAAACTAGCCATATGATTCATGCATGTTCCAAAGACAAATGACCTTCAATATCTGATTTTTTTCAGCAAATTTATTCACATATTTTAAAAGTGATGTCAATTATAATATAAGATTCAATGGTTCTACTTGAAGATTGTAGGTTATTTTCTGAAGAGAAATGTCACTTTGCTAGAAAATACACATAATCAAGTAATGTATATAATTAGATGTATACATATCATTTTGTAAGTTTGTATGGATTTGTTTTTGTAAAGAACACAAATTTCATTGTATACATTAAACATACCTTATGTTTATATTTGTGTCTGTATGTGTGTGTGTATGTGTGTGTGTGTGTGTGTGTGTGTGTGTGTGTATGTATGTTCCTCTGTTTGTGTTATATTTTTATGGATAGATTTTAAATAAAAGTAAGGGAAGTCAGTAAGCAGCAGGGCATGTTGGCTCACAAATTTAGTCTCAACGGTCAACAGGCAAAGACAGGCAGATCTCTTGCTTTAAGGTCATTCTATTCTACATATTGAGATCAATTTAGCCAGGGTTATGTGAAAAGAAAATATCTTTAAAAGGGGGGAAATATAATCTAATATATAACTAAGAGTAAAAACAAAAAAGGCTGAGATAAAAGGAAAGATGTTTATTTTAGAATAAATAAAATGACTAAATAATTTAATAATTATCTTTAATCAGATAGCCAATTTGTGTGCCAGTCAAAGCTTTTTCACCAACATACCTAGCTTGTCTGGTTATTTGGCAACTGGTAAGTAAGTATCCACTGAATTCTCCATTCATAAATTTCCTCAAAAGTAAGAACTGACAAGAGAAGTCTGTTCCATGGTTACGGTCATACCTTTCCAAGTGACATCATAGTAAACTGGTATCAAGATGAAGTTCCAGGTTTTGAGTTTCTGTCTAATTAATGTAGCTATTATTGATCATTTTATCCTCAAGGTTATCTTTAGAACTTCCTGAGAAACACAGGAGAAACATTTATTCATTGAAATTCTTCTAGGTGATTTAGTCAGTTAACTTCTCCTAGATGATGGACTCATCCTGATTCTTCTAGATGGTTTACTCATTCAGTGTATCATGTTGTCATCCTTCCAACAATGTTAAGTCACATGTTTACTGAAATTATTCTACTTCTTCATGATTCTGTTCATCAATTCTATATATTGCCACTCTACCACATGCATTTACTATAAATTGAAGTGCTTATGAACAGAGAATTAGTGTTTAGGCAACATATTTGTTGGCTCAATAGATCTCAGGAGATAGCTGGGTGAACTCCATTCCGATCACCAAACTGTCATACAAGACAAGAGTTATCCATCTCCTTTTATTTAAGTCTGACATTTTAAAGCTATCTGTATACATTTTATGTTTCTTTGATTTTACATGTTATTTATGATCATTAGTACAGCCTTCATACATTTACTTTTCTCTTATTCATCCTTCATCTGGAAGAACATATATTTGTCATTTCTTTTGTTTTTTGAAGAGTCATATTTTTATTTTGATTGACACATCTTCTACTAGATAATAGCACAGCAAGAACTCTAAAACTCTTTAGCTTCACATTACAGATCCTTAGTCCTTATCTTCCTTGTTTTTCATGTCATTAAACCTTACAATTATATCATTTATGTCTGTCTTCTTTAAGATATTGAATTATACAATTTGGTATTGGAGTCAATTAGCCTCTTGTTATATATTTCTTATATTCATGTCAATGCAAGATTCTTTTTTAATTTGGATATTTTATTTATCTATATTTCACATTTTATCCCCTTTCCCAGTTTCCCCTCTGTAATCCCCCTATCCCATTCCTGCTTAACCCACTTCTATGAGGGTGCTTCCTGTCCCACCTACCCACTCTAGCCTCACCCCGCTAGCATTTGTCTACACTGGGACATCAAGCCTTCACAAGGCCAACGGCCTCCCCTTCCATTGATGCCAGATAAGGCTCCTTCAGCTTCTTCAGTCCTTCCTCTAACTCCTCCATTTTACTCCCTGTGCTCAGTTCGATGGTTAGCTGTGAGCATCTGCCTCTGTATTGGTCAGAATCTGGCAGATCCTTTCAGCAGACAGCTGTATCAGGCTCCTGTCAGCAAGCACTTCTTGGTATCAGCAATAGTGTCTGGGTTTGGTGTCTGCATGTGAGATGGATCCCCAGGTGGGTTAATCTCTGGATGGCCTTTCCTTCAGTCTCTGCTGAAGATTGAAGTGTAGACTTTTTGTCCCTGTATTTTCTTTAGCCAGGGTCAATTCTGTGATAAAAGTCTGTGTTCTCTCTCCCTTGTGTGGGGTATTTCAGCTAATGTCATCCCTGTGGGGTCCTGAGAGGCTCTTAATTTCCTGGCATCTGGAACTTTCTGGTTGCTACCCCTACTTCCCCATCCCCCATTGCTATACACCTCTGTTCAATTTCCTGAGCCTCTGTACATCACCTCCCATACCTGATTCTCCCCCTCTTTTTCCCCTCCCCTCTTTTATTCCTCCCAAATCCCTCCAACCCTCTATTTTTCTTAATATTTTTGTTCCCCCTTCTAACTGAAGTATGCACTCTTTGGTCTTCCTTCCTCTTGAGCTTCATGTAGTCTGTGAGTTATATCATGAGTATTCTACACTCTTTGCCTAATATCCACTTATCAGTGAGTACATACCATGTGTGGTCTTTTGTGACTGAGTTACCTCACTCAGTATGACATTTTCTAGATCTATCTATTTGCCTGTGAATTTCATGAAGTCATTGCTTTAATAGCTTAGTAGTATTCCGTTGTATAAATGTATGACATTTTCTGTATCCATTCCTGTGTTGAGGGACATCTGGGTTGTTTCCAGCTTCTGGCTATTATAAATATGGCTACTATGAACACAGTGGGGCATGTGTCCTTATTAGATGCTGGAGCATCTTTTGAGTATATTCCCAGGAGTGGCATAGCGGGGTCCTCAGGTAGTACTATGTCCAATTTTCTAAGGAACCACCAGACTGATTTCCATAGTGGTTGTACCAGCTTGCAATCCTAGCTTAGAATCTAGAGAGAAGAACATAGCCACTCCCTGCCCAGTCTCACAAAGCCTGTTTTATGTCTGTCTAACATGTTTAACATACATTAATTACACTTAGTTGTATTTTAATTTTTGCCATGTCTCTTTTACCCCTGTCTTCAAAGATGACACCTTTACTTCATGTATGCATCCTTACAATCAAGAAGAGTTCTCACACACACTGAAGTTAATTCACATAGAAATGTGACCCAAATTTTTGCCTAGTCTTCTCCCAGTGCTCTCCTGTGTGTTCTTCTCTGAGACTTCCAATGATTGAATTCTTCAAAAGTTCAGTTCATAGTAACCACACTTCTTTTTCTTTATCATAATGCTCAATTTAATTCAAGAACACTTTTTTTCATTGATAAGGTGACATCGTGTTCCAATGCTTTTACTGTAATCTCATGTTAGACTTTCTTTTGCCCATCAATTGTAAACTTTAATTTAAATCCATAAAATCTATATTTCTAAAAGTAGAAGTATGTTGCTACAGTTGCTAAGATGTTGGTAAATAAATACAAAGGCACAGACATGTATACTTTGAAAATTTATTTTCTGAAGCTTTGTTTAAATAAATAGAGAATATGCCATGACAAATATATTCTAAGGCTCTCCCAAACTCAGTGAAATGTCTGTTTCTTATGATACCCTACAACAACTTAAATAGCCTAACTCTTTTTGAACACAAAGAATTTCTTTTCAGAATAATTATGAAAATTTATGTACCAGATTTCTTGAAAGTAAAGAAAAACAGATTGCAAATGTTTGAAAGAAAAGGAAGTTGACATCATTAGCATTTTACTAGAAAATGTGGACATAATAGTTCTTTTATTACCTTGGAATTCGATAATTGTGAAGTATTACAACTTATTTCATGGTCCTTCTTAAACATAAGATATATAGTTTCATTTTCAAAGCATGTGTCTTCAATTTAAAATGTCTTAGTTCTCTGCACTTCATCATTTCATCATCAGACAAGTTGCTAAGTTGTTTTTTTTTACAAAGGAAATTTGTCCAGATATCCAGTGTTACTTGCCTCAGGGCATGGTTCTTTTTGATGTGGCACACAGTGAACATTTTTTTTTTTTTTTGAGGAAGCATGGAATAATGAAATGCTGATCTTTTCAAGAATTTCCAAGCAGATGTCAGTTACAGATCAGTTAGGGAGATTCAAGGTACAAATACATCGAGCACATTGAAAAAAGGGGAAAAATAGCAAAATAGGGAACACACAGAATTCAGTTGGAAATGGAGTGAGTGAGAAAAGAGCTCAGGGACCCTGAGCCAACCTGACATCAATTTAGTGATACTGCCCTGAGGCCCTTGTCTGCCTTCTTAGACTGCTCTCCACTCAATCTTTAAGGATCTAGCCAATCTTATGAAATAAGACAGACTTAGATTTTATGGTGCTTTTTCTTTTGACTCCTGCCATTATGAAAACCTTAATTACAACTGAACAACATAAGAATAATGATAGGGTACTGCATCATAACATATCGGGAAGCAAAATTATTTAAATATTTTTAAGAATAAATATATTAAATATCTTGGCCTTTTCCCATAAGTACAGGTGTGTTTTTGACCACTTATTCCTATCTACTTAAATATCAACTGTCTCAGTGAGACAAGTATATTTTATTCTATTTAAGATGTCTCTTGTAATTTCTCTTAATTTTGTGTATATCTTGTTTCACTGTTACTCAGTTATCTGGCTCCAAGACTCTAATAAAATAGTGTTTGGAACTCTTGCCAAAGACATAGAAGATTGGTCACCACATTGCTATTTCTTTAAGACTACTTTTATTTTTTATGACATTTTACACTGTCTACCTACCATCTCCTTGTAACTGTTTCTTCTCCATTGGAATCCACGAAACAAATAAAATCAAGATAGCATCTTCATCCATGACTGCTCTATCATAGGAAATTCTTCAGAATATGAGAGGATTCCTATGCATAGCTATTCTGAATATGTTTTCTCTTACCAAAAAAGAAATATCAATTCAGACAGTGATACACTTTCTTGGAATGTAGATAGAACAAATATTGGCTTATAGCAATCATATGTAAAATGTGTTATAGACATCAGACATGTTGGCATGTTACTTTATTTTGGAAATGGAAATTTCCAATAGCATCCTCTTATGTAAAAACAAACAAATTCATTCTTGCAGCACTATCCCATGATTTAAAAAGATGCTAACCATTCTCACTTCCTATAATTTCTCCTATGTGTATGATTGTGTCTGTATGTGTGTATGTGTGCATGTGTATGTGTGTGGGAGTGTGTCTCTGTGTGTCTGTGTGCACATGTGTAGGTATATGTGTGGGAATCTGTCCCTGTGTGTCTGTGTGTATGTGTGTTGGTATATGTGTAGGTATGTGTGTTCTCATTGTTTCAACAAAACTTAATAATCTCACAGTACTTATAGTTATTCCTATTTTATATCACTTAGTAAATTATTTTAAATTTTCAATATTAATTTGTGCATTTTCAGGATAAATTTATTCATTATTTCAATGCATGCCCTTATTTGTCTTTACAACAGGTATAAGGTTGAACTTCTTTTCAAATAAAGAAAATGTTCTGTTTGATATGCTCTCTGTAAATCAGTAGAAAATCTTGATTCTCCTTCAAGTTATGGTTCATGAACCTCCGACTTTTCTGTTAGTACTCGGACAAGGGAATATGCTCTTAAGAAAGACAGCTGAAAGATAGTTCTGCTCAGGATGTACTATTTGCCAAAGAGTACAATCATCATTCCTCTCATTGATTGATAGCATTGTCAACTGCAAAAAATGAATTATTAAGGACAAAAGTATCAAAGAAGAACAACAGAGTCAAATAAAATAACTCAGTGTCTAATGGCTTGTTAGCAAGAGAAAAATGACTCAAAGTATCTAAATGTTTAAATTTCTTCTAATGTGTGTTTTTCTATCAAAATTGAGAGAATATTTGAATGCAAATATTTTTATCATGATAACTTGTTATATTAATAGTAACAGATTAACTAGCTAGGACTATATTGGCAAGATTATAAGGCTGTTTTGTATCTGTTTTGTGGTTAAATACATAGTTAGTGGATAGTCATGAATCTGAATGAGAAGATACCAGAGATATTCTAGCTGCATTTGTTGTTCTGTCTCCTGATATTTAGGATTACATATTTGGCTCAGCATCATTAAAGCTGTATGAACCCTATTTGCTTCAACATCACTGAAGCAAGAGTTGTGTTCTTTATAGTCTGTGAAAAATTAAGAAATTAAAAGGCCTTCCAAATGATCAAAGAAAGACCACTCTTTATTGGTGATCACCTTGATATTGGGCAGCAGTTAATGATTGCCTTGGTTAGGCCACATGAACTGAATTCAATGACAACATCAATTTTTTTTTTGCTTTACTTTTCTTAAAAATATAATGTGTTTCTGACCAAAAACCCGAAATATTACTGGAGTACATTCTTTATTAAAAACAAATTCTATAGACTGAGTCCAAATTGCACATAAAATTCTATAATTATTATTGACCCATTCATTGTTTATCCTCTGTGTCTTGACAATTATCCAGTTTAAGAGTTTAAGAAAGTTTTATGAGCTTTTTTTAACTAAAATAAATTAATTATTAGTTTTTTAAAATAAATAGCTAATGTTAAATAAAATTATTAAACATCAAAACTATATGTGAGAATATTTTTATAGTATAATAAAAATATAAAAATAATATAATATAAATATAAAATAATCTTTTAACAGATTCTCAATGCTAATGTCTGCTGTATATAGGATGCATACATTTTCCTTTAAGCTTTAGAAGTGGTTAGATTTCTTTTGATTTTGAAAGTCGGATTGTTCTCTGTGCCTCCCAGACACCCTGCCCAAGGTACATATCAATTGTATGTAGTACTTAACTTCACAATGACATTTCATACACATATATTGTGAACTTGGTCCACTTTCCCCAACTTATTCTCATCCTTCTCTTTGTCCTCACATCTCTCTTTCCCTGAGGTAATTTTGCTTCCACTTTCATGTCATATATACATACATAGTTTATGTCTACGTATACAACTTGGGGCTAGGGTAACAGAAAGCATATTATTTCTCATTCATACACTACATTTTTTATTTAATAGATTATTACCAGCTACAAATTTTATAATTCCATTCACTTTTATGAATGCATATAAAGATAGGTACACTATATAATTTGATTCTATGACTCAAATTTTCTGAATAATGCTATGTAACCAAAAATATGCAGGCATTGAGATTATGTTTTCTTAGAGTCCTTCAGGGAAGCACCAGGGAGATAGGACTATGGAACCCATAAGAGCTATATTTACAGTTTTGAAAATACTGCAGTGATTTATGAAAAGACTAGCAAATTTACATGTCTACCAATAGTCCATAATGATACTCTTTTCTCAGTATCACAAACACCCTTTGTTCTATTTGCCTTGATTGTCATTCTACCCTGAATGAGATGAAATCTTGACATAGATTCATTTGCATTTTCCTGATGACTTAAAGAGTTGATCTTTCTTACCCCAGGCTTATTGACTTATACATTTTGAGAACTCGGCTTTCCTTTCATTACTCCATTTATTGAAGAGGTTGAGTTGTTGACATTTATTTTCTGGATGACTTTGTCATGCATTCTATTATTAATTATATCACCTGTGGAGCTAGCAAAGCTCTCTGCTCTTCCATCCTGCAGGTTCCTTCTTTGCTCACTTACTTTCCTTGCTTCACATAAGTAGTTGGCATTTTTCTGTGCCCTTTAGGAAAATTCAATGCTGCACAACTTCTAACTTAGAATACTTTAATTAGGGAGACTAGTCCTTGATTTTATTTATTTATTTATTTATTCATTTATTTGTTTATTTATTTTGGTTTTTTTCAAGACAAGGTTTCTTTGTATAGTCCTGGCTGTCCTGGAACTCACTCTGTAGACCAGGCTGGCCTCGAACTCAGAAATCCGCCTGCCTCTGCCTTCCAAGTGCTGGGATTAAAGGCATGCGCCACCTTCGCCCGGCTAGTCCTTGATTTTAAATACATCCTTTCTATCTACAGTATTTAAAAGTATGTTAGCATATAACACTATCTTATCAAGAGGAGACTTACTGACTATTGCATTACACAGTGGGTATTCTAAACTAAGTTCTTGTTTTGCAATGATTTTACACACTCTTCTAAGAAGAGCATTTATATGAGAAGATACCTTTTGTTCCCATGCTTCCCAAACTTTCCTAGTTTATTGTAAGCACCTGCTGTGGTAGTCAGCATTCATTTGTCTCCATAAGCTAGGCATACTGTATTAGATATCTTGTGAAATAAGGAATCTGGGAGTTTTGATTAGATGTCTAATCATTAGATCATCACAAGCATCTTTATTTTCTTTTATCATTCTACACAAACAACAAAAATATCAAATATTACACATTTCAAGAATAAAGAATTTCTAGTCTGTGTCATTTAGTGGAAATCTAGTGGACAATAAGTGAGGAAAGAGGTGGGGGTGGATACCTGTTTGTATAAAGACAATAAATGCTAAAAGAAAGAATTATTATGATCAACTCAAATAGGGATATTAAACGTCACAATATGTCATACCATTTTACATAATTAAAATATAAAAATTATATTGAAAATTTAAAGGAATTATTCAGAGTTAAGCTGGCATTTCATTAGGCTGTAGTTTTAGTGAGAGCATAGGAATAATTTTCAACTACATTTCAAAAATTATAGTCAGATTTCTGCCTTTAATCTCATGCACTGTTTTGGAAAATCAGATATGTCACTGATAAGAATACAATCATTTTGTGTTTCTACTCTAAGTGATCTGTAATACTCACTGTGATTAATAATAGTTTATGTTTTTGCTATGCTAATTACTTGCTTCAAGATCTTCAGTTCAGAATCACTTTTTCTTGTCCTCTACCATGAATTTGGTGAGCAAAGGTTTTAATGGACGTTTTAAATTTTTGTCACAGTAAAATGGCCATGAAGCCCTAACAATTCCCTTCTCGGCTTTAGCTAGGTAATTTTAAGAACCTAAATGAAGTTTACAGCTGATATGCCAAAAGTATTCTGTAGAAGTTTTCAGAAAAATATACTTACAAACAGAACTCTGAACAACTCAGACACTAATTCTGCTGATAAATTAGAACTTCTAAAATAAACTCTAAGAATAGTTGTGGCACGAACTGTTTAGCCTGAGTCACAAAGCGCTGATAAATGTTGATGGGAATGATCGTCCTCTTTATTTCAAGTTAATCAGAGAGCAATGCAATTCACTTACTCAGCAGTGAGCGCTGACATGCCAATGATGGAATATAGTGTTCTATGCAAATCCCCATCTATTACTCAATCATACTTTGCAGAAGGTGACAGTAAAGATCGATATGCTTCCCGTGTATGCCTTTGTAGTTTAATAGCAGGCTTGGTGCTGAAGGACTGTCCCTGCTAGATTTGTATGTTCAATTTAGAGATTACTCTCTTCAGGCTTCTCTGCTTTCCTGTCCTCTGTAAGCCTGTCCTCTCTTCTACTCACATCTCTTCTCCTTTCTTCTGCTTCTCTTGTTTCCTTTCTTCATCTTCTCCAGCTCTTTCTTCTCTTCTCATCTCCCCTCTTCCGTATTCTCTTATCTCTCTATTTTTGCCACCTCATCGTTCAGTTCTCTTTCTTTCCAACTCCACCATAAATCCTGTCATGAACAAGATAACATGCCCTGCATAACACTTATCATATTTATTAGTGCTTTGAAAAAGATGAAACTATGTATTGCTAAATAACAGAAACATCATAAGTATGAGAACAAATGTGCAAGTACCCATTCCCTGTTTAGCATTAGGCACAAGGTTAGCATTTTACATCCATTCAGTTCCCTGGAGAGTATTGTGAAGAATGCATGGAAGTTAATAGCATAAGCTTCAGAATCATGTATTTGAATGGAGCAACTCAAAGCCACTGATATACTTGATCATTTTCTAAGCATTTTCCATTACCTGTGGCTCACATGTTTATCTGGTAAAACTGTGAATATAATATACATGAGGATTGAAACTTTAGAACACATAATTTTTAAAATGTTAGGCTTATTTTAAATCAGACTATTGTAGTAATTATCAATGTCATTGTACATGTTTCAAGTTAAGGACACCAACACATTAGCAAAGCAAATTCTTCAGGCTAGAATTCAAGAAGCTATGATTTCTTAGAGCCTGTACACCTTTTTCTATGGTATAATCTTACTTACTTTAGTAGAGATATATCACAATGCAGAAACTGTCACATGTTTAGGTGAAGAGAATAAAGTTCATATTGAACACACACACAGACACACACACACACACACACACACACACACACACACACACTTCACACCTTTTCTTTTCCTCACAGAAGTATGAGCACTTTAGAGACCATTTGTTACAAGTTAAGTATAAAGCAACAGTTTACATGGAATAGTGAATTACCAACAGTAGGCTTTACCCCCTAAGGCCTTCTATCATTAAACACACTTTTGGAGAGATTTATACACCTGTATTACACGTTTGCTCCTAGCTAAAAACTGGCCTACAATTTCTACACTCAATTATTATTTGATTTTTCTTTCTAACCTCTTTCCTTGAATGAAAACATTTATTGTAGTGAATATATAGGACATTCTATGTCATAGTCTTTTCTTCACTTCTTAATTGTTACCTCCGTCAGGCAAGGCTAGATTTTCTCAAAGGTTTTTTTTTAATTTATTATTTTAGTGTTATTTTCAAGGATACATTATCATAAAATAATAATATAAGTACATGATCATCTCACTGGAACTCGACATTTCTAACAGTGGAAATTTTATTTCTCTTTTTATTACCTACATTGTGTTTCCCTTGAGTATATTTGTACCATAGAATGGGAAGTAGATATTAAGCAATAACTTTGTAGAATGAGACTCCATAGTGAAAGTGAGCTAGTTTTATGATAGTACCACAGAAGTATGGTGAGAAAATCACGTTATGAAAACATCACACTAAAATGAGGGGTAGTCTTCCAGAATACCAGAGAAGCTGAGGACACTGTTGGTTTATATTTATAAATCTGTTCATCCTAGCAACGGGATGTAGAATGAACATTTCTTTCTAAGGTTTTTAAAGGACAGTAACAGATCTTTTCTTCCTGTGAGTATTTGCCACTGTATGTCCTTAAGTTTTGCTCTCTCTTGCTTTCCTGTGAGGTGTGAATTTGAAACATGGGACTTAGGGAATGGAGATATGTTAACTTTGAGAGGCTTGCACCATTCAGTGAAGAGTGGAGAATTTCTCAAACAATATGCAAAGTATAGCCCAACAGTGAAGGGGCAGAAGATTGTTTGGGGAAGAAGGATGTGGTCTTTTTCATCATATTGGCCATGCATTATATGCTGAGTTCCATAATTAATGCTTAAAAGGAAAATAAGTTTATAGTTAGACTTTGTGATTAATAGAATCATGAATTAGGATAAATACAAATATGAGCATTGAATTAAAAATCACTGTCTACCAGTGTCCTAAGATATCAAATTGTGTTCTGATTTTTCATAATAAGAAATCTGTAAATGCCATTAATAAATATATTTATTTTTAAAATTATTTGAGAATGAACACACATATTTACTCTAAACATTTTTCTTCAACTTTCAACTTAAATATGGGAAATTACTAAAAAAATTCAATTACAAAATGTTAAACATCTAAGCATTTTTATATCTGCAATGAAAATAACAAAATTTTATTATTTTGTTCATAAAGGGTAGAAAATTAAAAATTCTAGGTTATGAAACTAATGTTTTTAATACAAAATCAATAAAGTTTTAACTTTATTTTTCAAGACTTATAATGAATTTTGTCAATTCCTCTTTTGCACCATTCCCCAATTTTTCTCTCTTAATATATAATGTATGTATTGGTCACGTATTGTGGTTGGGAATTACAAAAAATACAAAATACACTTTCTATAATCACATACTCAAATGTTCTACTGACATCCCACTCTGATTCCACTATAAGTTAAGAATATCGATAACCGAATCATGAAATGCTAGCTTTCCATCACTATTATAATTTAAGACAGCTTAAGGTTCCTTACAGCTTTTTCACTTCTATCAAATGAATAAAGAGCAATTTTCATCTAGGTTGATTGTCATACTTCAAAGATTTTAATCATCTTTGAAATTTACATTTAATTTTTTTAGACTATTCAGAGTCACATGGTTGGTGATAACAGCCAGGAAACTTCAAGTTAAGGATTATAAGTTTAACACAAAGTTACTCTAAACTTCATGATGAAAAAAAATTTGCATTATCTTAAAAAAGAAATTTATTAGAAACAAAAATCAGAAAATAATGGAGAAGGTACACACAAAACCAAACTAAGAGATAATGCTTGTTATCTAATAAACTAAATTATCTGTTGTCATCATTATCTAATAAGCTATAGAATATTGATTAGAATATTAAAATGTAAAATATTTTTGTACATTTCAAAAGCCTGCTGTAGTCACTGCTTATAGATAAATAATTCCAGGCTAGCTATCAAGATCTCTCACAGTCAAATACCATCTAAAATATAATTGTTAAAATTATTTGCATCTAGTATACTATTTGTAAGTTATCATGACCCATAAGAAGCATTGACTTGGAATTCAACCAATAAAGTTCACATGAAGATCACCACAAAGGTTCTTAATCTCAGACCTATTTATTCTCTTTATTTCCCATTTCTTGATTATTTTTATTCATCAGAAGCAGATAATTTAGTTTGCTTTAATGATCTTATTATCTATGTATTAATTCTGACTTTGCTATTCATTATGTATAACAAACATGTCTGAAATTGCTTTTACATTCTTCATTGCAAGTTGTAGTAAAAGATATCCACCTGTCACCGGAGCCATTACAAGGTCCCCTTCAATTACTGGAGGTCAGGCCTCTATCCCCGCCTTCGCAAGATTAGAATCACCACAGCCCTTCTATACTTAGAGAAGGGAAGAGATGTCAGGGGCAGCCCTGCTTACCCACTGAAGGCCTAAAATCAACCATAGGCCTAAAATCAGCAATAGGCCTGTCATACATGTATACTAACACCAAGTCTTGAGTCTCTGTGGATAAACACTGAAACAGATGGCTATAAGCTTTTGTAAACAGGCAGCTTTTGTGGAAATTTACAAACCTGAGTAGTCATAGACCTTGTAAATAGGTAGCCTTGGCAGACAATACCAACTTAGATACGGACAAGAAAGTCATAGGCAGAGTCATAGTGAGTTGTTCCCTGAACCTTCACCCAGCCGATACCCGGTTCTGAAGATATCTGTATTCCCCTTGAACAACCACACTCCAGTGTCATTCCCTTCCCCACATCCTGCCTTTCTGTGTTTATAACCCCTGTGTGAATGAATTACGATTTGAGAAAAAATAAATTATATATAAAAAAAAAAATCCACCTGTCAATGAGTTCTTGTTATATGAGAAGTGAGTTAGTATAAGGAGGAAGAAAAATTACATAGATTCCATTTTTTGTTTTCATTACATAATTAGAAAAAAATATTAGTTGCTGTGATGTAGTAAATCATTAATAAGAACGGAAGAATAATTTTACTCTATATAGAAATGTAAATTTTTATAATTTAGGTTTAATTAAACTGTATTGCTTTCTAAACATTTTTCTTTCACTTTTATATGTATGAGTGTTTGTCTGTATATATGTATGTCCATCATTTCTGTTTTGGGTGCTTGATGAAGTCAAAAGAGGGATTCAGATGCCCTGACGATGGAGTTAAGGATGGTTGTGAGCTTCCATTCAGTTGTTCGGAAAGAAACTCAGGTCTTCTACAAAAGCTGCAAGTTCTAATGGAGAGCTATCTCTCCACTTGATCCATCCTCCACATTGAGTTGATATTCTCCTCCTCCTCCTCCTCTTCCTCTTCCTCTTCCTCTTCCTCTTCCTTTTCCTCCTCCTTCTCTTCCCCTCCTCCTCTTCCTCTTTCTCTTCTTCCTTCTCCCCCTCCTCCTCCCCCTTTCCCTCTTTCTACCTCTCTATGTGTCTCTGTCTCTTTCCTCTCTTGCCTCCTGTTTCTTCTCCCCCTTTCTATTTCACACACATATTAAATAAACAATATTATAGTATATATCACATTATAATGTTATACTTAAATCTAGAAACCACAAATTGAAAGAAATACTATATTTTACTTCTCTGCATTTGATCTTCATCTCTATATATTTTGCAGCAAATGACATAAATTCATTTTTTATGGCTAAACGAATGTGTGTGTGTGTGTGTGTGTGGTGTGTGTATGTGTGTGTTTATTCATTCTTTCTTGAGAAGCATTTAGGAAAGTTAGATAACTTGTCTATTGTGAATAGTGGAGCAATAACCACAGATTGCAGGTATTGTGGTAAGAGCCTTTAGAGTTCTCCAGGCAGACATTCAGACATGGTAGAGCTTGTCTACATAGTAATTATATTTTTAGAATTGAGGAAACTCCATACTGAGTCTTTTATGATCTCAGAAATCTTATCTCCCCCTCAGCAATTTGTAAGAGATCTTTTGTCTCTCGTTCTTGCTAGGATTTATTGTTGTTTGTTTTATTAATAATCTTCATTCTGCCTTGGGTGATGTGGAATATAAACGTAATTGTAAGCTATTTACTAGAATGGTATACAAGTGACAGCTAGTCCCATTACCTGTAGAGACTCGGTTACTATTTGAAACAACATGGCCGCTGTATTTCACATCCTTAATCCTCCATTGTGGTCTTTGATGTCCAGAAGGAAACTGACCATCATGCTTCCCTTACTATATTATAGTTCCGCTCTAGTATATTGTTCATATTTTTTCCTGAAATTTTTTTCCTGAAAGTTTTACAAGTTTCTGAGCTATTACCAGGTTAAGATAGCAATGACCCCTCTTCTCTGATGCCACTTTTCTGTGCTGGTCAGACTTTCATGCTTGTAAACAACTGGCATGGACAGCTAAGAGGCAGGAAAGATTTCTTGAACTTAAGTATTAGTTTTTTGTCCACATGTGTCCATGAATTTTCGTGGCAGGGGGGTGACAGATGGCAAGAGAGATACTTATTCATGTAGCAACAGAGAAAGAAGTGAGACAGAGAGTACTCAGAAACTACGCTCCCAGAGCTGTCTCCAGTGACCCACTTCTTACAGTTAAGCCTCATATCTTAAAATTTTTATCAGCTTCCAAAATAGCACGTAAAGAATTCAATGCATGTACATTCTGGGATGTGTGCCTTCAAAACATCTCAAAGGATGAATGGCTGATGGTCAGTGAACTAAGAAGCCACTGATTCTCCTCAGTCAGTGAAACTGTTATTGTTTAGTAGCAGGCTCTGCAAAGCCAAGTTAAAACCCTGACAGAGAAGCTTTTGCAAGTGTTTAGTTTTTCATGCTTGATACTTAAGATTGCACATGGACTGAAATCTGTTCCTCAATGAGCCAGGAGAGATGCCACTTTACTCTAAGCTATACATCAGAGAAGAACAAATTTTACTTTTCAATTGTGTGTCTAACTCCTGACCATTATCAAGAATGAACAGTTCCCCAAGTATAGATGATTTCTCATTTTTCTTGAGAAATCGTTGACCTAAAATCCAGGAAGTGATGGATGCTGCTTTTTCAATAATGACTCCTCAGACCACTTTTAGTAGGAATAAATGCCATCATAAACCAAGCATGTGCTGAGAAATGTCATAAGACTCTGCTCTGCATAGCATGCAGTAGTATAATGACAAGCAACTACAAGGAAATCTTCTTTCTACAGTGTTATCATGGATAACACACATATAGATTTATTTTGCCTAAACATACTTTTTGTTTTACTTGAAGAATACCCATGCATGTGAATTCAAAGTGTTTTGATAAATAGAATCAATGAATTAGCTTCTAGCTCTTACTAAATGAATGCTTTTATTCAGTTCCAAACTGTCTATGGTATGTTTGGTTAAGCAAGGTTACTTTGACTGAAAATTGTATCTCTACGTGCTTCATATAATTATTACATAACAATATTAGAAAGTTTGAATACAACTGTCTCTTTGTTTGCCAGTATTTCAAAGATACTACAGGGTTTTTAAAAGTTCTATTAGGAAACTAAGAATGAGTAGATAAATAAATTTATTATTTTAATAAAGTGTCAAGACAAGACAGGTGAGAAAAGTACAAAACATAGGGCTAGAACAGTGGATCTGTAGTTAAAAGTTTTGCAGCTATTCCAGAGGAATTTGTTTCACTTTCCATAACCCACAGAGGGCCTCCGAACTTTCTATAACTCCAACTGTAGCAGAACTGATACCAACATCTGGCCTCAAGAGGCATCTACATACACATGGCATATACAAATACATGTATATGCACATACACACACACCATAAACACACATATGTACACACACAAGTATGCACATGCACAAACCCAATAAAAATAAAACATAAAAAATAAAATTCCAGAGCTGGTAATATGGATCCAGAGTTGAGCATTTGTCTATTGTGGTTATGGATCAATTCTCAGAGTTTAAAAACAAAACCAAACAACCAAAACCATTAAATCCAAAGTATGTTTTTCCTGAGATAGACTAATTCATGTTAATGAGTGCTAATTCAAATACAAATCAGTAGAAAACAAATTAATAATTAATATCTTTCTACTCCTAGCTTAAAGAAAAATTTTGGTGGCTGTTAACTGGTAAAAATAAAAGTAATAAAACACACTTTTCAAATGTGAACCAAAAGTATTTAATTTTCCAATGAGTCAACAGAATTAATCTTTTGTTGGTTTTAGATCTGATACCAAAATTTTGGCTGCATTAATTATTCTGTTTGTGTTCAGATATTGTTGCTTCCTCAATCAGGCATTTGATTCTCTTACTTTTTTTAAAAAAAATAACAGTTTGTTATGGATCAGTTACCATAACACTGAGAAACTTTAATGGAATTTACAAAAATAAAGTTTAGAAATACTCTGGTAGCAGTTGACTTGAACAAGGATAACTCTGAATTAATCATCATTCTGTTGCATGGATTTGTTTCTTAGTTTTGGATGTACACATTGATTGTTCTGTTCTATGGCAAGCAAAGGAATTAAAGATAGTATTTTTCAGATGGATATGTTTAAAATGATATTAGTTAAATATACATACATAGCACAATGCAGGCGTTGGGATGGTGTATGTAAGGAATTTTTCATATCTACTTTTGTTCTAGTTCATCATGAAAGAATTACTCCCATCAAATAGACGAAAGCAAAGATAATTTGTCATGTATCTCCTGCCAAAGAAACGTTATAAAAAGAAAAATTTCCTGAAAGCAGTGAAAATGTTTCTTGACGCTGGCTGTTGAGTTATATACAAAATATGATCTACATTAAGGTGTCAGCAGCGAGACTGGGAACAAATCTTTACTATGCTGTTATGCTCGAGTCAGAGGGACGATCTTTTAAAGGCTTTCCATGGGCAAAGGCATGCATGTGTGTAAAACCTTATATCTGAAGGGTTGATAAATATTCTGTGATTAGAAGAATTACTGAGTGGCTGACAAGTATGTTTGTCTGACGGGAAGATTTTATTTGGTACCTAAGCTAAGGACAACAAAGCACCCAGAGGCATCTGAAAAGGGTTCTGCTGCAGTCACATTTGTTAAATTTGGGAGAGTTAGCAGAGCATGACACAAATTGTTGCACCATTCAGCTTTCAACTAGAAGTGCTAAGTAGAAATACTTCAGGCTTTATTTCCCTCGGTAAGCCATCCGGTACTACTAATTTTAGAACACTATTCTTGGTGAGGTACAGATCTCGAAAGATGTTTGAAAATGCACTCAGGAAGTCTAACATTGGTGTTTTAGATGATCAGATGTGGAGGAAGACAACTAAATTCCTTTACTGTAACATGTACTATAAAAATTATGTATTGGGATCTACTAAAAGATTTTTATACTAAAACAGATTGATGTAATCTTAAAGAACTAACAAAATCATCATCCAACATAATGGATATTCATTATTTTGTATTATGTGACCACATATGACCTGTATTAATGATGTGGGTAAGTTTTTTTTTTGTTAGTCATGGTATATCAACTTTTATTTGTTTGTTTGTTCATTAATTTATTTATTTACTTTACACCCTGTCCTCAGTTTCCCTCTACTCCTAGTCCTCTCTCATACAACCCCTCCTGCCATTGCCCCCTCCCTTTCTACTCTGAGAAGGGAGAGACCTTCCATTAGTATTTCCCAACCATAGCGCATTAAGTCACTGCAGGACTAGGAGAATCCTGTCCCACTAAGGCCAGACAAGGCGGTCCAGTTAGGGATCAGATCCACTGGCAGACAACATATTTAAAGATAGTACCCACTCCAGTTGTTGGGGGACATGCATGAAGACTGAGCTGCATATTTGCTTCATACATGCAGGAAGTGTGAGGGCTAGTTCTAGCCCATGTATGTACTTTGGTTGGTGGTTCAGTTTCTTGGAGCCCCCAAGGGTCCAGGTTAGTTGACTCTGTTGGTCTTCATGTGGAGTTCCTGTCACTCAAGTATCCCTCCAATGTTTGGTTGTGAGTCTCTCCATCTGTTTCAGTCAGCTGCTGGATGGAGCCTCTCAGAGGATAGTTCTGCTAGGCTCCTGTAAGCAAGCATAACAAAGTTTTTATTTACTCCTGTCAAGGCTTGGTTTTTGTCAATGGAATGAGTTTTAAGTCTTAAAGCAGAAAGATATGGAAAGCAGACATTTACAGAAAACAGGCAAAAATCATGCACAGACACCTTTCACCAATACTTTATGAGCATGTCTAGCTAAGGTAGAGCTGAGAAATGATCTAGACAACCAACTTAAAAGTCAGTTTGGAAACTCAAAACAACGAATCCCCATTCCCCTGAAATTAGTCTAAGTTAGAACAAGTTTTCAGGAAATAAAATAACTCAGTTACTATTAATCTGACATTGATCCAAACTGGACAGAAGTGAACTGTCTGGTGTCAGAGAACCCAACAAAGTGTCAGGTGAAGCCCATATAAAAGAGTGACTCTTTCATTTAATTATTGACTGGACAGATACAAGATTCTAAGTGGAATTATTCCACTTCTCCACCTTTCTCTATCATATCCAAAGATGGAGAGATTCTGTATTATCTTGGTGAATGTCTCATTAATGAAGCTGTGACCCATGGTTCCAGCCATGTGTGTAGCAGAAGATGGCCTTGTCGGGCATCAATGGAAGGAGAGGGCCTTGGTCCTGTGAAAGCTCAATGCCCCAGTGTATGGGAATGCCAGGGCTGAAGGGCAGGTGTGTGTGTGTGTGTGTGTGTGGGAACACCCTTATTGAAGCAGGGGGAGGGGAGATAAAATAGAGTTTTTTTGTAGGGGGAACCAGAAAAGGGGATTACATTTGAAATGTAAATAAAGAAAATATCCAATAAAAGAAAAGAAAAAAGGGGGGAGGGTGGGGGAAGTAAACCAGCCTTGTGATACAGGGCTATGGAATAAATCCTAAATTGCAATCAGAATAGAAAACATGTTGTCTTTCAAGTCTGCGCTTCTCTTTCTGCAGGTCTACTCAGGAGATGGGGTTGAGAAAGACATTGCCAAAACATTCAATGAACTGGCTTTGAGGCAGACAGGCAAACTCAGAGTACAGATAGACACAGTAACATGATGTGTGCATGTGACATGCCTATGTGTGAGAGAATGTGAGTGTGACTGTGGGGGGGGGAGAAAGAAAGAGAGAGGGCAGAGAGACAGAGAGAGAGGGTGAGAGAGACAGACAGAGACAGAGAGAGAGTGAAAGAACGAGAGAACGAGAGCGAGCCAGAGGGCAAGAGCGAGCCAGAGGACAAGAGCGAGAGAGGGAGCGAGGGAGCGGGGGAGCGGGGGAGAGGGGGAGGGAGGGAGAGGTAGAGAGAGGGAGAGGGGGAGAGAGGGAGCAAGACAGATACACAGACTGGTAAAAATAAACATAGAGACAAATATAAAATCATTATATTGTTCTACTTTATGAAATGTAGAGTGAATTGTCATAATTCCTTATTTCTGCCTATAGAGTGACTTTTGTAAGTAGGATTTGGACATCTACTCGTTAGATACCAAAGATGCGAACACCCCAAACCTCCCTCAATAAACCAATGAGTTCAATTTTTGATACGTAGAGGAGCATGGGTGAATTATTAAATACAGGAGTATGGGATAGGAGCTAGTTTTAAATAAGCAAAAGAAAGATTTTTAATCGATCATGGGTAACTTACAAGGCATTAAAAGACAACAACAATCTCTACCACAGTGGTATATATACATATAAAATTTTGAATGAGAGGAACTGTGAATAGCCCTTCCATGAGGAAATGCTAATGTCTACAATCTCATTAAGGTCTCCTGAAGACAGTTTAAATGGAGGGCATCTTGCTATGTCTGGAGTACAGCATTCTACAATGTCCCCTCTCACCAAAACTGTAACACCTTGCAATACTGTACTCACTACCTTATCTCCTTCATTCTCTGGTGTCTGGCAATCACCCAGCTATCTAAACTTGTCAGGTCACTATTAAGAGTTTTGCATGGGAATCTTACGATGTACTCCACAACTTATTTACTTGCCAGGATATTCTATGTATTGAAAAACTCGGGAATGGTATGGATTAGGAAAGTAAATATTAGATTATGATTTCACCAAAAAAAAAAAAAAACTGAACCAAAGTTAAATATGTGTTGTGAATGAGAATGTATTTTAACTGTGGTACACAATACAGAATATTAATTGTAAAATGGCATAAGCAGGAAACCCATGCCCTAGCATTGAATAATCACAACACGTGATGTTAAAATGAGCAAATTGCATAACGGCCTGCAGCACTGGAGCTACAAGAGCAGAGTTTGGAAATGACCAATTAGTAACTCTAAATTGCTTACTTAGAAAAGTTACGAATGAGTTTGAAATTTTCCCATGGGCAACTTGATCGCTCATTTATTTACATTTAGTTGAAATTTATAAATAGCATTACAATTCATGGAATCTTTGTGGAAAATGTGATGCAATTTACAGAAAAATTTGTGAACTGCTGAGCATGTTTAAAATTATTTGATATTACTATTTAATTTGGTGACAGAAATTAAATAAAATAGGAAGATGTATTTTGGCAGTTAATTTTCTGAATACTATGTCTTCCATAATGTAACAACTTAGGAAATACTCATAAATGGAGCTTGTTATAAACTTCATGTAAATGGAAAAATATTGATGAAGTGGAGAAAATAGGACTGCATTTCTACAAAGCCGTGCGGAGACATACTGTTTCCCTGAGTAAAAATTTCATTGCCAAAATAACATGTGGCAATTACATTGCCCTGAATTCCAATTAGTCCTCGGCAGTGTCACGTCCTTGTGGTTTGATTCATTTAATAAGTAAAAACGAAGGTAGAATTGCTTGCTGCTTTGATCATTCTCGGCCAAGTATTTAGCTTCTCTTCTCAAGTTCCCATTGTTATTTAAACATTTAAAAATATGCAGTTTCTATGCTCCATAACTTAGGAAGAGATAATATTATAATTTAGTCTTGTTAAATTTGTGTTTATAATAGTTAAAATTTGTGTCAGATTTACTTGTTTCCTTTCCATTTCTTATAAATAAAAAAAGAAAAAATTTATCTGCCTATTTAAATTTTTATCCATGTAGAGTCAATACATATAAACAAAAACAAAAGCAAACAAAAAACCCCACACACTTTCTAGTCAAAGCAGGTGTCTTCCAAGTGAAAACTATGCAGATAAAGGGCAACACAATCTTTTCTTAATTTTCAGAGTGTAAGTGAGCCTGGGTGGATAGCCTACTACTTTATTTCGATCTGAATAAGCAATCAGCTCTTACAACAAGGGGCATCCATCACTATTATACACAGTGATCTCAGCGAGCTTGTGTAGAATACACACTGGCATCTTTATAACCAGGACATCTTGGCAAAAAAAAAGTACTAAAGAGATTCTTTCATTTTTAAAATTCTGTCCTTACTTTAAAAAGTGCATTAGGTTTATGTACATTTAACACCTTTTTTTTTTCCTGCTGCTGCTATTTCCAACATTGCTGAAGACAGATTCCTGACACATGTATCTGGAATCAAATTGTATGTTCCGTGGTACTTGAATATTCATTTTACAAAACAATTGTCTTGATCTTTATTATGATATAGAGAATTAAAATATGGAGTAGACAAAAGACTCTCCTAAGTTTAGATGATGGTGTTAATGAAATTAAATGTTACAAATATAATAATATCATTTTATTAAATAATAATAAAACAACAATTAAGTGCCCTGATTCATTAAGGAAATTGGCATACATCTTTACATAGGTATACAAACTGCACTATCAATGTTTTTATTAATTTATTTTATACATTTCACCTTAATGTAACCGTTCTCAATCACAACTACAAAATCCACTAGTTATTTCAGGCTAGGAAAGTATATAACACACTCCCACAGTTATTTCAGACTTAACGATAGACTTGAATTACATGTTCTCTATGCACTGAAATGTCTTTAGAAGTTCCAACTGCAAAAGACTTTAATCAGCTTAGTAGATTTAGATGCTTCTGTTTCTCCTTCTTCCTTCCTTCCTTTATTTCCTTCTTTCGTTCATTCTTTCTTTTTTGTGCTTCAGGAAAAAAGACAAAAAGCAAAGAGGTATTAGAAAATGTCTGGATATCAAAACGTTTCAGGAATGCAATGCTTATACAGGAAAATATCACTTTTCCGCACGCCGAAATCAAGGCATTAAAATGTACAGCTTGTATGACTTTACTTTAATGGGCTGTCAGCTGTCCAGGCAGCTGCAGTACAAAGGTAGGCATGTCTTTAATCTTCAAAGAAATAAAAAGTAAAGCGAATAAATTCAGCTATTAGCTTGGAGGCAAAAACCAATGAAAGAAGAAAGTGAAAGCACACAGTGTACGAGTTACTTAGTCTACTTATGTGAAATGAGGAACTGTACTATTAGTTTATGGGGCTTCACACACACACTCGCAGGGCACACACACACACAAACATGCACATACACATAAACAAACACAAGTATATATTGTTAAAACTAATTCAAATAATAAACTGTCATAAATAACAAAACTGATGTTAAAATCCAGAAAAATTAATTATCAATTTTAGGCATGACCATAACGTCAGTACCAATTACACAGAACTGTATATTTTCAATTTTTTATCTTAGTCATGCCATATGTCTAAAATATGTATACTATGTTTACATCAATTATAAAAATTGTATTATTTGGTATTTTAATGAATAATTACAAAACAAATTTATGATTGTATTTTGTCCCCTAATAAGCCATTTTGACTAAATATTAAATAATCTACTACTAGCTTCTAATATTTAGATCTTGTAACAATTTTAAAATTTCGTATTTATTTGCATTTCCATGAAATATATTGTATTTTTACATATTTTCAAGGGCAAATCTGTTTTCTTTTCCTAATATGATGTACTAACAATTCCTACTAAATTTTATAAGTAATTTTTTCATTATTAAAAAGTTTTAATATTTACTAAATGTATATACTAAAACCCAATAAATGTAGTATACAACAAGTTCTTGTTAGGTTCATTTTATACATTTCATTTGTAATTTTGTTTGTTTGTTTGTTTGTTTTTGTTTTTCACAGGACTAAATTGAAAGAGAGTTTAAAAAAAGGATGAAATATATTTCAAAACCCATAAAATCCAAATTGCGAAAAACAACAGGTGAATAACTTTAGAATATGTTTAAGGTCTTTTACATTTAGTTAATGAAAGGTGGAATATTAAAGATACACATGTAAATATATATCTTTAATCATAATACATCTGTTTAGAATCATGGAAAAAGATCAAAATGCTTTGTCAAATTGTCTGAAGCTTACACATTGACAAGTAAAATTTTATATTTTAAAAATATAGAATTTAATTGAAGTAGAATTGTATCACATTCCTCTTCAATTTTGTACCTTCAAATCCATTGCCGGTCTCCTCCTTCCAAGTCTCTCCATGACCTCTGCTCGTTTTGTTCATCATTACTGTTTTACACACACACACCCATATATGCAAACGTGCATGTCCGTGCACAAGCACGCACGCGCAAACACACACACACACACACACACACACACAATTCAGACTTTAGTTTGCTTTGTGATTTTTTAATTTTTTTACATTTTTCTCTACATAACTAATAGTCTACTTGTGTGATTTGCTACCACAAATGTTATGGTTTCATGACACAGCAACAATTTGCAATATGTAATGAGTTGCTCGGAGGGAATAAGATATACGGTGAGAGGATCCGACAGCTGAAGTGGTAGTGTGTGGGTAACTCCATGCTTTGTGGCAGTATTGGAATTGAATGTACAAAATCATTTGTTTTAGGAAACATTTGAACATTGACCCATAGTCATTTCCCTATTTCTATATTAAATTTTGACTGTGACAGTAATGCAGACAAGGACAGTATCTAGTTACAGACACTTGAAAAGTAAGATTTTCTCAAAGCTCATTCTGAGCATTTTTCTGAAATTGCAGAAAATCTTTTTGTTTAGTCATCTAGTCTAATGTAACTAATTATTTATGACTGGTATCTCCCAGAAAATTCATCTTGCGTATAGCACTCAATAATAGTGCAAAACCGCTGAAATAAAATATTATCGATTTGATTTTCCCAAAGTAGAGAATTGAAACATAATTTTTATTTTCTGCTCACTCTGCCACTAATACTTGATCAAATTTAAATAAGTGTACCAATTTAAGCTTTCCTTTCCTCAAGATGGCCACCTAGTCGTGAGTAAAAAAAAAAGAGTAACTTGTTCATTTAAAACTTTGATCATTTTGATTTTTTCAGTTTCAGATTAATAGCATTGAATTTTATTTAAAGAATAAACATTTAACTTCTTGATAGGTAATTCATTTTAAGTTAAACTAGACCATGATACAATTTGTATTTCTTCATCATAAGGAATTCTGTACACAAAAATCATAGTCTTTTTTTGAACAAACCACAACCAAAACCACCATGGTTTTCCTTGTAATGTTTATTTTATTTTACTTTTTATTTATTTTACTTTAAATTTAGGTCTTCAGGAGGAACCACTACTTTTACTCTGCTAGATGCACAAAGAATTTTACTGACTCCTAATGTCTTACACGCGTAGACCACTTCATCTCTTAGCACATATATGACACCTAATGTCTTAC